>NW_028279212.1:0-68515 GCF_059751315.1 Micrasema longulum | reverse complement strand
TGTCGCATAATAATCAACTTATTTTTAGATTATTTTTAACACAGCGAATTTTTTTAATTTTCGAGTTATAAAATATTTATTTTCTCCGTTTTTTATTTTGTGCAGAAACGTCCTTCTTTCTTATGACGGCAGTATGCTTGCCTTAGTGTGATTTGTTTTTCAGATCGAGTTTAGTGAATTCAATAAAATCCGTATCTTCATAAGTTTTACTATTTCACAGAGCCAGGAACGTCATTTTTGTTTAGTTATTGATGATGAAATATTATTTAAATATATTGAGACACAAGTTCCCACTCAATAGGACTAAGTTTATGCACTGAGTTGGGACGAATATTATAGTCCTAAAGGGGCATTCCATTGTGACTGCTGGGATATTTGATTCCAGAATTTGACCAACTTTAAGTTGTAACCATGTCATCAGAATTCATAAAACAGTAAAATACTTTTTTAAAACAAGATAAATAACTATGTTATTACACTGTTTTCAAGAAAATACCAAACAGTAAATGTTTTTGGTGTAATTTTTATTTCAATGAATGTGACGTGGGACACTGCAAAATCCCTTCTTCTATCTTTGAGCATTTGAAGACGAATTTATGCCAAACTACTCAATGTAAATGTTTTTTTTTTGTTGTGAAGCATGTAATTTTAAACACTGACGTTTAATTAAAATAGAAATCTAAAAACAGTTGTACGAGTAGAACAAAATATAAAAAAAACGAAATTGTGACTGGTGGGAAGGAGGTTTGTGGCGACAGGGATTTCTAAATAGTAAATATGTATTAAGTAGTCGTTTCCATAGACAACAATGTAATAATTTATCATACTGAAGAATATTTCTGTATGGATTTATAAAAAAAGACGTTTAGCTATGTCATTATTAAATTAGAGGTCATAAATGGAAATTCACAATTGACGTTATTTTCCTACTTTACATGGAATGCCTCTGAAGTTAAATAATATAGTGCAAAAAAAAATATGTAATACAAAAACATCGTTAAAAAATAATACAAAGCGTACCAATACAAAAAAATTAAACATCGACAAACTAATGATTTGTTCGAAACAATCCAACCGTTGATTAAATCAGTTTCAACAGAAATTTCGTTATGTCATCATCATAATTTCCTTATCGCACCATGTGGTGCATACGACAATGTATTGGTACTCTGATTAACGAGTAATTAGATCATTTTCATTATATGGAAGGCAAAGTGATCAGGTTTACGATTCAGGCGTCAGTTCAGGGACAATGAAATATTGCTATGTAGAACCACCGTAAAAATATATTTTATACATCCTCTTGCCAGAAATTGTACCCGGGACCCTAAAAATTGTAGAGACCACAAGGTAGCGAACCACTACACTATGAGACAGACTTATCTCCACTTGATATAAAATGACATGTTATGTTTTTATTTAGATAATGTTGTTGTATTTTTTAAAAATATTTAAAAATATTGGGTGGTTTCTTTATTAATTTTGTTATTTGTTATTTTTAAAAAACCGGTTAGGTTTATATAAGAGATATTATCTGGTCTAGTCATGTGATCTCGTATGGTTAGTGTAGTCATTTTATGGTTTTATGATAAATAGACTTAAGTTAATGTGAGGATATTTATAAATTATGTATATATATATGTACTAGTTTAAGATTAAATTTAAAAATTAATTAAGGTCAGTGGTTTAAATTCTACACCATCACAAATCTATTTCAAGTTATTTACGACTTTTAGGAAACTATCTGAAAATATGAATATTTGGGTAAATATTCCTTAAAATATTATTTAAATTGAAAAATTAAAATATTTAATCACCGACCGGTTTCCAAGCTACTACGTGCTCTTTTATCAAATACTTTATAATTTACAAAAAATATATACCCCGATCAAGAAGCACAAAAACCGGTCGGTATATTGACTTGTGTTTTCTACGCGCGCTTTTGCGTTCAGAATACCACCTCTGTTTGTTCTGAACTCAGTGTACTTACCGCTGTAATTGGGACTTATGGCCTGTTGTGGTGTATTTTTTTTGTATAAAAGCATGCCGACGATATCTTGTCTTCACGTAACAAACAACAGAGATACGTTGCAATTGGCGTAGGTAGCAATACACTAATTGAACTTAGTTATGCAGAAAGCAGCCAGTCCACAATTTTGAAAAAATGAGATATTGATGTTATAGGGTGCAGTAAAGTCGATTCTATGTCCTGCTAAAAACCGTAAGACCGCTTTCACACAAAAAAATGTTTTAATCACCTTTTGAAAATGGTGTCTATCACAAAAACAGCATTTCTCAATTTGCAGAAAATACCCACAGCACTAGGAAAATCTTAACGAATTAAAAAAAAAAAATAAAACTGGTCAAACATATAATTAGATTCTTGATTGTAATATAAAAAAACTAACATATTACAACAGAGATGAAGAACATTTAAGAGAAGGTAATATAGAAGTCCAGGCATCTACAGGGCTTATGACCTGTCAATGGCTGGTTTAAGTGGCCACTTTACACACTGTGTAACATTCACCATTCTGCCTATATTTGAACATCTATATTCCTTCAGCTCTTTCATCTGTTGATGTTTGTGAAGTTAAAGAGCTGAAACCTTTATTTATGCGGGTGAGATTCATCAAATTGAATTATTTCACCAATATACTAGGCAACGCCTGAAAATATTATTTTTTCAATTTCTATACTTCTTCATGGACCAGGTAAGTAGTATGTAGGTGAAATAATTCAATTTGATGAATCTCACCCGCATAAATGAAGGTTTCAGCTCTTTAACTTCACAAACATCAACAGATGAAAGAGCTGAAGGAATATAGATGTTCAAATATAGGCAGAATGGTGAATGTTACACAGTGTGTAAAGTGGCAACTTAAACCAGCCATTGACAGATCATAAGCCCTGTAGATGCCTGGACTTCTATATTACCTTATCTTAAATGTTCTTCATCTCTGTTGTAATATGTTAATATAAATAGCTCCCCGGGAAGTTGAATCCAGTCCTTGTCTACAAAAATTTGGACAAACTCAAAATATTGTTAAAAAAACTAATATATTTATTGTTTTATCATTTGTTAAAGTCAGAAACATTCCAACTGTTGTGTAGATTACTTTATTCACTAATTTAACAAACGTGCTATTTTCTCAGTTTCACTTTTCTATGGCTGGCCGCTTTCTGCATAACTACGTTCAATTGTACCTTGAATTTCTCTTAATACTCAGATACACATATTTTTCTCATTAAAAATAGAGCACATATTTCCTTCAGGGATGTAGTATTAACTCTTTGAAGCGGGTGGTTGTTAAGATAATAAAAATGTGTGATTCCGGCATGATAAATCAGGGGTAGGATCTTTCCTGGGCTGTCGATCCGAAATTGTTTCACAAGTGCATACAAAGAGAAATGAAAATAAATATAACAAAATAATATATACAATAATAACAAAGGTATTTGGTAGTTATAAGCTGTTTCATTACGGAATGACATCCAAAGATAAACTGTAATCATAAATTTGTAAAGGCCATGTGACAACAGACAAATGACGTACACGACTGAAGAGGTTACCGTGAATTGGTCTTTACTCACTCGAAAAATAAAGATGATCTGAGACGCGCGGCGTCAGTCCATTTTTCCATCTGCACGGAACGTCAGCAACGTGAAGAATGAAAAAAACATGACGCGCCCTGTCATAACACATACTGGCGGACATTATGGAAGGTGCAGGTAAAAATCCACCGAGGAGTTGAATTACACAGTACCCGAAGACATCAACCGAAGGTCATAGCAAAGTACGGTTTGTTTTTGTAGATCACCAGGGAACTCGGAAAAGTTCGTAGATTGGATTAACAATTGACGGACAATGGGTGAATTGAGGAACACCTGTACCTAAGATGTTGACGCATTCTTACTTAGCGAGAAACGATTATTAATCTTTGTCTACTATACAGTGGACAATGCGTGCGTATGTACACAATATACACACCATGACATTCGAGAAAATATCTTATGCAATACATGTATTACTTTAAAATATAAATTTCTCCATTAAGTCGAAAGAGTTTGAAGTTGTCAATTTTGTTGGACCAACTCGGACATCCACATGTTGTTATCGCACGTGAACGTGAAGAGAAGACCCCGAGAAGTGTCCAGGCGTTGGCTCCTGAAGAATTATACGAAATCAGGCTTTAAGAATTATTCGTTATTGTGTGAAAAAGACAGAGTCATCGTTTTCAGCAAGTTAAAAGGAGAGATATTAGAAAAATACGTTAGCCATTAGCACGTAAAATCAAGACCTTTACAACTGCTGACTGTAGTATGAGATGTTTGTTTGCCCCGAAATCGTAATGTATAACGAAAAGTTATTAAAAAAAACACTTGTACACATTTCAATGGATTTCAGAAATCTTAGGTGGTTCAGGAAAAATGATGCTTTATCAACAGGGAGGTTCAAAATAATAAAATGTTACAAATAATTTCGTAAAATGGTATAAAAAACTTATCACTGTAATTATGCAATGTATTTTTTTGATACTAGAACCGTGCTTTATCATATACATTACATTTTCACTTACATATGTTACTGGTTTCAGACTGATTTAAAAAGTTGTTCACTGGCACGGTTGTAGTCAAATTTATACTACCTAGAAAAGCTTTATCAATTTTTTTTAGCGCTCAATTGTCAGAGAAATAATCCAATTTTTTTTGTTTGAAAAAAAAACTGTGCCTCAAAGAGTTAAGCATATCGCCAGCCCAAAGCAACAGTGAGATATCTCTGAAAAACAAATTCTGATATAATTAGACTTCTTGGTTTGCAAAGGGTCTGACTAAATTAAATTATTTGGAGCAGATTATTAATACTATATTTTTAAATAAGTAAACTATCTAACTTTGGTATTTTATTATTTGAAAACATTTATTTATTTAATTTATCAACATATCTGCATGTTTGTCTCAAAATTGGAAATTTCGGTTTATCTCACTTTTGCTTTGGGTTAGCGATATGTGTAAAAGAAATCCTTGTCTTAGTGTAACTTCTCGCGGGATCTAGTGAAGTGTTGGTGAATTCATTAGAAATCCATGTAGTAGTGAAGTTTTTTATTTAACACGTGAAGTACGTGTCTGTGTGTGCTGAAAGCGCCTTTTTTGCTACTTGTTTACTAACTTAATATGTCTCAGGCGGAGCGGAGCTTTTGTTATATCTCTGTATATCAGTTTTACTTTTGTATGAGTCTACTTTGTTACGTCTGTGAAAGCGAGTTTCTTTGTCACATACTGCGCATACAGATTACTCATTCGCGTTAAGAGAGAAATTGATGGAAAGAAAATGAATTGAAGGGAAATTAATGGAATACTTTGATACGCTTGAATTGATTTTTTTGTATGCCTCCTTACATTGTAATATAAAAGATCCGTTGAATCATTAATTTTAACGTCAAATCAAGGCGTTATTACTAATTATGTATCGAAGTTTTTAACATATATTCATATTATTTTACATTATTGTAATAAAGGTTTTTTTAAATATTTTTTTAAAATTGTTTTATTTATTCAAACTTTTATACAAAAATTAACAAAATCTATACAACGCCAAACAATAAATAACAATTTATTGGTATTATTAATAACAATATAATTAAAAATTAATCAAGTTAAGAAAATATCATAAATATTCATATCCATTTTATCCATCCATCCATACTAATATTATATCCATCCTTCATACTTATATTATATCCATCCATCCATACTAACATTATATCCATCCAACCATACTAATGTTTCATTCATCCATCCTTACTAATATTATATCCATCCGTCCATACTAATATTATATCTATTCATCCATACTAATATTATGTCCATCCTTCATACTTATATTATATCCATCCATCCATACTAACATTATATCTATCCAACCATACTAATGTTTCATTTATCCATCCTTACTAATATTATATCCATCCGTCCATACTAATATTATATCTATTCGTCCATACTAATATTATATCCATCCTTCATACTTATATTATATCCATCCATCCATACTAACATTATATCCATCCAACCATACTAATGTTTCATTCATCCATCCTTACTAATATTATATCCATCCGTCCATACTAATATTATATCTATTCATCCATACTAATATTATATCCATCCATCGATACTAATATTATAAATGCGATTGTTTGTTTGTGTTTTTTTCACGTCTCAACGGAGCGACCAATCGACATAATTTTTTGCATACGGATAGCCGGAGAAGCGAGAAATAAAACAGGATATTCAATTTTTAACCTGAATAAAAAACAATGCTAGGAAAAAATATATAAAATATATCAGCAATGAGCAACATTATTTGAACGTAATTATGCAGAAAGCAGCCAGTCCACAATAAAAAAAAAAAGATATTAGTGATATCGGGTGCAGCAAAATCTATTCTAAGTTCTGCTAAAAACAGCCAGGCCGCTTTCATACAAAAAACTGTAATAATAACCTTTTGAAAATAGTGCCGATCACAAAAACGGAATTTCTCAATTTGCAAAAAACACCCACTGCACTAGAAAAATCTTACGGTACTTTAAAAGTTATTAAAACTGGTAAATACGTGATTAGATTCTTGTTTATAATATTCAAAAAAACTAATGTATTCATTGTTTATCATTTGTCAAAGTCAAAAACATTCTAACTGTTGTGTAGATTTAATTATTCACTATTTTTACAAATGTGCTATTATCTCGGTTTCACTTTTCTATGGCTGGCTGCTTTCTGTATAACTACGTTCATTTGAGAATGAGTAGGCTGTAAGGCGGTGTCAAAAAAAAAAAAAAATTTTTTATACTCAATTAAAATGCTTTATCAATGGTTATCTGTTAAATAAAGTACAAACAAGGTACTAACGTATAAATAAAACATATTAATTAAATAAGGTACTAACGTACAAATAAAAATTATAAAAAAAAAAATTAAAAAAATTGACAATGATTTGAATATCTCCAACTGTTTGCAGACAGGCTGGATTTTCTGCCTAGGGAGTTATTTAGGACTAAATTTGTTGTAATAGAGAGAGAAAACATATTGAGAAGATAATATTGAAGTCTAGGCTATAACAAGGCTTAACACCTGTCAATGGTTGGTTAGAGTGGCCACATTACACACTGTGTAACATTCACAATTCTGCATATGTTTAAACATCCACATTTCCTCAACTCTTCCATCTTTTGACTTTTGCTAAGTAAAGGAACTGACACCTTCATCATGTGGGTGAGATTCATCAGGCTGATCCAATTTACGTACTAGGCAACGCCAGAAAACCATTTTTCAAATTTTATACTTCTTCTTATACCAGTTGGACCAGTGGTCCGGAAACCGCGGCTCACGAGCCGCATACGGCTCTTTAGGCACTCGAGTGCGGCTCAGCGCAAGGTACACTTATTGTTCAAATTGTTTAGTCTACAGGTTCTATAGAGGAACTTTTAGAACTATTGCCTTTTGAATTATTGACGATTTTGCAAATACTGTAGTCGAATGTATAAAGAAGCATCATATTAAACTTGATGAAATTATTTTAATTTCAACATATGGAGCTAAAATTATGACTGAAGAGAAAACGGTTTTTTTTTCTATTTTTAAAACAAAAATTAATCACCAGATGATTTTTTACCATTGCATTATTCACCAAGAAAAAAAAATCAAATGTTATGGATTTGGTGATCAAGATTGTCAACACATCTCCTTTATATCGCTAATTTAAATCATGTTTACTCGATAACTGAGAGTAAATACGGATATCTTTACTGCATAATAAGGCTTTTTTTAAATGTTTTTTTTTACAATATACAAAGGAGGTAAAACAGAGTATTAAAAAAATAAAGGATAATTAGATAGCAATGAAATACAAATTAATAGTAAACAAAAAAAAAGAAATCAGTTGGCTTTAAAGAGGAAATTGTTTAACAAAAAGAAATTTGGCTCTTAAAAGAAATCTTAATCGTCGTAATGCTGATCTTTGGCTCTTTTGACTAATGAGTTTGCCGACCACTGAGTTAGACAATTAAACATTGTTTAATGTTGAACATGGACAGAATTTTGGTATTAAAAAAGACTTGATTTACTTGTATTTAATTAAAATTTTATTTCAAAAATTTAAAATTTGAAACTTTTATTTTATTGATATATTTAAGATTTTTTATATTTTTTTGTAAAAATTATTATTTGGTGTTACCAAAATATTTAAAGAGAGAAATCCCTGTAGTAAAACTGCTTTTGCAGTTTGACGGGAATTTGCTAATTGTTCAAAAGAATGCTTTTGTAAAAAATAATAATAAATATAAAAATTAAAAAAACGGTGAATGTCACACAGTGAGTTATTGGCCACTAAAGCCAGTCATTGCCAAGGCATAAGCTTTGTAAATGCTTAGACTTCCATATTCCCTTCTCAAAATGTTTTTCTTCTCTGTTGCTACGAATTTAGTTGTAAAAAAGTTTGGTTTGCTTTCCGCTTTGGTTTTGTACAAGTATTTGGATTTGTGAACAGAATAACGATATACGTCGCCATTGACTAGCAGACGGTATTATTTTTTCATAGTGATAGTTAGAGGACCGGCAATCGATACAAGCTACTTTCTATCTCGAAAAATAAATTATTTCATCGGGAAAATTCTTATTGATAAACGACCAAACTAATAAATTGCTCACCTAACTAATTTCTCACTAATACCACGCGAGCAAAGCCGGGAAAAAACTTAGTATTATAATATAAAATATTATTATGTTATTTTACAATAAAATTGGATTCATACGAAAACGGATGCATAATGCATAAGAGTCAACAATATTTTGAGCATGTCAAAATATTTGCAGACATGGCAGGATACTTAAAATATTATTGATTCAACTAATTGGTATAAAAACAAGTATCAAAATTTAAAACATTTTTCTGGCGTTGGTTGCCTAGATGGGAAAATGATGAATACATATGAATTCCATCCACATCAATAAAAGTTTCGGTTCGTTTTCAGGGCTGTTACCTGTTATTTTTTAGTTTACGTGGCTACTTTATACACTGTGTAACATTTACCATTCAGTCCATGTTTAAACATCCAGATTTCCGGATTTGCAAGAGCTGAAACCCTTATTATGTGGTTGAGTTAAATACCTAGACTTCAATATTCCCACCCCAAAAATGTTTTCACTCTCTGTTGCAACAAATTTAGATCTAAATAACTCCCAAGGGAGGAACTCCAGCCTGTCTACAAACATTTGGACATTATTTAATAAAAAAAGTTTTATGAATAGATAGCGCTAATTAACAACTTATGCATGTTTTCCAAACGTAAGTTTTGATTCTACACTAATCAGATGATCCAGGTGTAAGTGATTCTCAAGCCGGTGAACTTGCTCTAACTCACTAGAAAATCTGTGTCAAGTCGGAACAGATTATTAATAATGGGTAAAAAGCGTATACAATAGGGAAATACAAGGTTTTTTAAAAACATTTTTAAAGTAATAAAGACCTATGAAATACTGTCCATTAAAAAATATTTTTTTTACAAATTATTAGTAGCACAAACATATTTTTTAAATGTGTAATTTTGAATTCTCGCAAAAACGGTCACTCCATTAGCCACGCCCTTAATACATGACCATTCGCGTTTATTTGTTCTGGCCATTCAAATTTGTTGAGAACATTGTCACAAATCTTGACGTCACAACTTTCAAGGCCAAACATGTTGCGTTTTTCTAGCAACGTAGTTTTTTAAAGTTCTTTTTAAAAGTTATGTATGAAAACATTTTTCCGCAATATTCATATTGATTTTAAAAATACAATTAATTATTTTAAATCCATTTCAAATATTTTTATCGGTAATCGTAGGATGTGATATTTCCCTATTGTACGTTTTTTAAGTTCGTCAATTGGTGGGAACATGACTTCAAGCTGGTGTAATAAGAAGGATATAAATAAATAAGGTTATATACTACTATTGAAGGCGATGGTCAGCCATTGGTGAATGAAGTATAACAGTGGCGTGCATAATAAGGCATTTCCGATCACGTATTACCGCTGGAGCAGAAACTTTTAGACACACCGACACATTGGCGTCGAAACTTCTTTCAAAGTTAGTTGAGGAAAAAAAATCTCTAAAATACAATTAATACCTACGTTAAGTTCACAATCAGATAATACCCATAAATCAATAATCTTCTTCTTCTTATTTGCGTTTCGTTTTAAGTCCCCCTGACGTAGACGATCACTTCGGAAAAAGCTCTCGATAGTGATATCACGGGGAATTGTTGACCGAAGTGGTTTCCCGTTCACTGCATTTCTGTCGGGGTTACCTACCCTTAGCTGGAGTGGTTTCGTTTTATAGCACCGTAAACTCGCCATTCATCCTCTCTCTATCTGGTATGCCACTGATGTTATTGCCAGTGGCCACATTGGCCAGGGCCAGTGGGGCCTAATAGACCACTTATGGACGTAAGGAAGTAGGACTGTTGGTAGTGTTGCTGATGAAATGCGTCTGCGGCATTACACGACATTTTGAATGTACACATTTTCCTGCAAAACATGCACTACCGCCATCGTGACCAGAATTCAAGCTACAGAATAATATTTTTACTATAATATTTCATAGAGAACTCGGCATTATATTTTATTATATACATGTATGTACGAATAAAAGTACTTTAAAAATAGAACCTGTAAAATCAATTTAACATTTTGATTACGCCCCGACTAATAATACCTTATTAAAGACAGGCTGGTCCGTTTGTTCGGGGTTTGTTGTAATTGATGTTTAAAGATACATATTTTTGTTAAACAAATACTAAAAAAAACAATTTAAATTTCCATACACAATTTCTTTAAATATCACTTTATAATATTTTGCACTAATTTGTTAATACATAATATGTACATATAAACAACATGAATTTTTAGTTATTAGTCAACCAGTTTCGAGGATATTATCTCATCGTCTCGATTAGTTTATTAATTATTTAATGACAAGTGCGTTAAGTTTGCGTTTGTATAATAAGAAAATATAATACGACGAATACCGAGAAAAACATATGAAATGGATTTAGAACAATTAATTAATTATACTTTCTATTAATTATTCAATGTATTTTAAAATCAATATGAATATTGTGGAGAAATGTTTTCATACATAAATGTAAAAAAGAAATTCAATAAAAATACGTTCGTAAAAAACTCGATGTGTTTGGCCTTGATTGTTGTGACGTCAAAATTCGTGATACTACACAAATTTCAACGGCCACGAACAAATAAACATGAATCGTGACGTATTCGGGGGGTGGCCAATGGAATCACCGTTTTTGCGGGAATTCAAAATTACAAATTGAAAATAATATTTTATGTTACTAATAATTAACTAAAAAACTATTTTTTTACTTGACAGTATTTCATAGATCTTTATTACTTAAAAAATATTTTAAAAAACGTGATATCTGCCTATTGTAAGAGTTTTTTCACTTCTTTTACAAGGATAACGTGTATTTTTTCATAAAAGTCTTTTATTCATAAAAAAACCGATTTGCAAAGTTTAAAAAAAAATGCCTCAATAAACCGCTTAACAAGCAATTAATCATTGGGTACTTGAATATTAGTTGATTTTTTACATAAAAAGCTAGAGAAAACGGTTTATTTGATTTATTTTATCCTACGCTCATGAAACTCCGGATGTGCGCCACAATAGCGTAGCGTTTCGGTTGTTTTTCCTACTCCACCTTCCCGTAAGAACACCTAAAGTACGTGTGTACGGGAGCAATACAATAGGAGCTAGTAAAATGTGAAACTCCATAGATTTATTGTTTTCTTTTTCTTGACATATTTAGCGCCGTAAAACTTAAAAAAACTACCAAATAAATGATGCTTTTATTGGAAAAAGATGTAAAGATTTTACTTTAAAAAAGGTAAAAAGTTTTTGAATTTGTGTAAAGCATGTGAAAATATTACGGACATAGTCTAATTTATACGAAACACCTACTATAAAATATAAAAACTTAAATAAAAACGAATAACTTAGACGTTAATGAAATAAACAATGTTCAGCTCGAAGGATACAAATAAATTATAACAAAGTTATCTAACAAGATTTACATCTGTTGATGACCTAGTTGTATCAAAATTTAAAAATAAATATGAACTACGAACGTTGGATTATATTTATTTTTAAATATATTTAATATGTAGTCACTTGACTTGAAAACATGTCATAATAAAAATAAAATTATATTTCTGTTACGAAAATGGTTAGTAGTCAGAACGTTCCCGTACTGATTTATTATTTTTGTAAAACATTCTTTAACTCGGTATTTTCATCTCTCATTGAATACATTTTCGTTATTTTCTTAAGCTTACATTTTCTTTTATATCTCTCTTATTTTATTTAAATTTTTTAGATTGTTATTTTATTTAAATTTTTTAGATTGTTATTTTAATAGGTGCTTTTAATATTTTGTATTATTTTTATTTTTTTTGTAGTTACGAATTGAAATTTTTAATTTACTTAGTTTTATTTTTATTCTTGTTTTGATTACATTTATGATGACAAAGTATTTAAATATATTCAAATAGCTATTCTTTAATTTTAATTGTATTATTTTTCTCTATTTTCCTACATTAAAAAAAATAATAATTAAACAATTGTATCTGGTTTTGTTGAGTTATTTATTTTCTCTTCTATCTTCTTAATAATATCTTTAATTTTTCAAGGCATCAAAAACAAAATAATATATGTTTATTATTTTATATGTATGCAGTTTTAAGTCTGAACTCTTATTTATTTGATTCTTAATTGAAACCAATGTCTGAGCTCCCGATGACAAACTATTATTTAATATTTTATCGGGACAATATATATTTTATTACTTTGTTTTCTTTTTATAATGTGTAATAATGTGTGTTTTTATATATAAAAAAAACAATATTACTTGTAATATATTAAAAGACAACTTTTAAATGACAAAAAAAATTGCTTTAAAAGCATTCGTAATATCTATGTAAATAATGGTAGATTAATAAATTTACTATAAATAATTGTGGATATTTTTAATTTTTTGAAAATAAATCTTTGTGTTCTTATGGTTTACCAAAATACTTCAATTTTAGGGTCATTTTCAACGAGTTGTAAATAACTCACTATTAGAAATTAGGAATCAAGTTGGGGTAGAATATTTTTTGAACCTTGGACCTGTGATCCGTGAATCAGTAACACTAGCGTCGGTACCACATCCCGATTCCTTGTTAATCGTAAACAACGAATAGAAGAAAATGTATTTTTGAATATTGTCGAACGGCGAACGAAACACAGTTGGTTGGTTGGTCATAAGACCCGTAAATGCCTAAATTCCGGGTTCGATTCCTGACATGGTTAATATAAAAATATTTATTTAACAGGGTGTTTTCGCGCTAGAATATTTCATAGTCCCTGGACTGGTACCTGAAGCGTGAAACTGATAATCTTACCTTCATGTAACAAAAATGATCAAGATACGCTGCGATTGGTATACCAATGCAGTGCCCTATGCACTATTAGGTGCGGAAAAGGAAAGATGATGATGATGATGATGAAATGCCTTAATTAGGGGCTAAAATCCCATATTTGCTTAAATAAAATTTATAGGATCACATTATGGTTAACATAATGGAAACTGTAGTTTTGAATTATTTAAAAAATGTTCGTGAACTTCTTTTAAGTATACCAATAAATAAAGTTATCAAAATTAACGGTAATTTAAATTATACATATTATTTTAATTAGTGAAATCGAAATCTAAAAGTCAGAATCCCAAAAATCGATAAATATAGTTCCGAAAATGTTTTAAGTAAGAAAATTTAATAATGAAAAAAAAATTAACATACGAGTATGTACTTTTATGTAAACAGACTCCTGTTAGAAGTTTTGAAATTGAAAGTCAAAATATAAGTAAAATTTTAAGCTTATTCATTTATCATTTATTAATTATTCAATTAAATTAAATAAATAAAAAAAAGAGATAAAATAATTTTAAAGCCAAGAAACACATTAAAAAAATAGTAATATTACTTTAAGAGACGGGTGCGTCTCGAAACCGGTAGACATAGAAAAGTCGCTATGTAATTTGTACAAATATTTGAGAACATTTAGTATTTACTTAAATTAACAATCATGAAATATTCATTTTTAAAAATACCACAATATATAAGTAAATTTTATTGTGTTCTATATACCTTACTATAAAATATTATAATCATATAATATAAACCATTTTATAAAATATACATCGGTAGGTATATAAGTAAATGAAGTTTATTGAATTATCAATGAATAATTCCTAGATTTATTATAAGCCGTAACGATTTCATTGAGTTTGAGCGTTTGCCCACAGATGGCAATGCTGGTACGAATTTTAGGAAAGTCCATAATATGGTAGGTAGGTATTCAAAATAGTGGCAATAATACATTTACCTACAATAATTATTATGAATCATTAAATAAAAAAGTTGGTAATATTTCGTGAATTTTTTTGTTTTCTATGTTTTTTCTTGCTTCACTTGTGTATATTTTCGACAGTCAAAAAATATTAATTTATAACGCGTACATTATTATGTTTTTCTAGGGCCTGGATGGTCCGTGCTTAACCACTGTAATATGATCTCTCGGCTGGTTTCGGCGAATAAATGACAATAATAAAAAAGGGTATGCACAGTAATACGAAAAAAAAATCCCGAATTTATAAAAAAAAAGTATCAAAAAATTATACAATAAATAAAGTAAGAAAAATTGATAGTTATTTATTTATTTACATGTTTGACAGGCGCCGTAGCGCAGTTAGTTATACTGTTAACGGTGAAACGTCGCAAGTTCGACTCTCGCCAGTTGCAAGAAAAAAATCCAAGAAATATTATTTTCTCAATTGGTCTGGGTGTTGTGGTGTATTTTTCATTATTTCTTTCCAAATTCCCTCTATCCACCTTGCTGTCGCTTCTTGCTGTGCTGCCTGCGCGTGCGATACCCTGCCGTTACCACACCATAATGTTACAACTTTCATATATCTTGGTACGGGTTTACCTACATAGATAGAAGCAACAAAATAAAATAAAAAATTAAAATATTGGAAATATATAGACAACATTATAATCTTAGGGATTATATATGAATGTTTTTTAATGGAAGTACGCATTGTTATAATATTATTTTTAATATGTGAATGTATTTTTTTTCTTAAAGCCCAATACAGATATTATTATTATTATATCCCACCTGCTGACTAGCCTCTAAATAGAGGTTTAGCGGGTTATTCCTTTAAAAAAAAACAATATTGCTCGACTGCCAATTACAAAAGTGTATTCTTCGCGATTTTAAAAACATCAGCTTTATTGAGAGTGGTGAATGACGAACAGCAAAACCGTTTAATCTCTTTTTAAGGAATGCACTTCGCTCTTTATGCACAAAACGCTACATCCAAATTCTGTATTACCACACCTATGTTTGATTGATGGACTTTTATACAGCCTTAATGAAAAATATTTTACGGTTGCAAGTTAGAATAATCATTTATTAAACTAACGTAAAGTTGACATGGGCGCCGGCAACTCGATGCATCCGACCACAAGATGTCACGAATGACCCATAACAAGCCGACAATAAATTGGAGAATGGAGACATAAGCAATCTTCTTTTACGCTTTCCTGTCGTAAATGCTAACTTATGATATGTTTTGAGTAGGATATAACATGGTAACATAATTACTTATATCTATTTACTATTTTGATTACATAAGTAAAAACAAAATTAGATCTAAATTACATATATGTTTAAACGAATTAATTCAGTATACAAAAATTCCACGATTTAAAAATGTAAAGTTGAAAACTCTCTATCAAAATGTAACAATGTGTTTGCGTTTTTATTCCTTTATTGAGGCATTTTACCAACGCGTCATCAGCTAAAAATAGATTACATATTTACAAATTACGATGAAATAGCATAGACACAAAACACTAGAAAACACAGTGGATAGTGATATATATCGTGAACATGAAAAAAAATAGTATATAACATACAAAACATAACATTTTAACATAAATTGAAACAAATAGGTATTTACTATAAGAAAAAACACACCGAAAAACGGATTTACTTTTTTTTATTTTTTATTTTCTTTTATTTAGGAAACATACAGTACAGTTGCAAAGTTTAATATTTTACACAATTAGACTTAATTCTAATGGACTAGTGAAGTTTCCATATTATAAAGCAATTATATGTAAGGTTAATTATGAAAGTATAAAAAAGAGAAGGAAAAAGAAAAACATAAATGAAAGTTGTTTAACAATTAAAATTTAAGTGAAAAAAATATATTTTAAAGTTTGTAGTTTCTAGTGAGTATTTACAAATGGAAATACTATTAAAAATGAAGAAAATTTGTAAGTGTAATTAAAAATTAAGAATTGAAATAAAGAATGTAAAACATGCTCAGATGTAAAAATAAAATAAAACAGTAATAACAGTAATAACATAAAACAGGAAAAACGTAAATATACACATATTTATTTTAAGGGATTCAAAGAAACAATGAGAAGAATCTTTAAGATAAGATAAGAATTTAAGATAAACAATGAGAAGAATCTTTTCTAATAAGACAATAAATTTAGGTCAATTTAAAAAACATCTTCAAAATTAATGACACATTATAGTAAGAGCAGCAATATATTGATTTTATTTACAAATATAATATAAGTAAATAAAAGTAGTTTAAAAGTATAAAGATACTAACCATTTAACGTAAAAAAGGGATGCTTATACTTAAATACGTATAGGAAGATAAAACTTATTGTCTAAAAGATCATAGCCAAATATGACGTAAATTATAGAATTTTATAATGATGATAAACGTAGTCAATTTTGGAGAACAAACACGAAGGGAACAATAAAAACGTTGTCTTTCATAAAAAAAATATTTGAAAAATGAAACAATTAAAAAAATAAGAGTTATTTATCAATCAAACAAATACATATAACCAACTTATAACAAGCGTCGGTGTAAACACAAAAATATATACAAATTTGATCAATAAGCAGTTTTTTCAGGAAATATTGGAAAAGTAGTAAAAAAAAGTAAAATATAAAATAATATTTCCCTCCTAGTGATTAGAGGAAATACAAAAAAAAGTGATTCAGATCTTTCAAAATTAAAATTTTAGAGCGTATTGATTATTTTTATTGATAATTAAATAAAATGATCTTTTTACCTAGTTAACGAAGGTGGTTGTAATAAAAAAAATACTAACATTTTTTTATTATTCACCCTTACGTCATAAATGATGTTAATAACAATTGTTTTTCTGTGTAAAACGAGGTGTATATAAATAATTGCAAATTTTTTATCAACCTATTAACAATTTTTAACCATAGTTTTTTAAACACAAAACAATGACAAAACATCTGAGCGGCACATTAAGTACACAAAAACTGTCAAAAAATAAGGAATCACATTAATTGCATCTAAAACGAAATCAACGCTTTTAGTTTATTTATAAATAATTTGTTTGTATTTTACTCATTTTTAAATGGTTGTAAACAATCGGTTCAGAAAATGGTAACCAAATTGTAGAACGCAGTTCCCCGAGAGCCCAGGATAATATTGCATATCACGAGAAAACAACTCGATTCAAACAAACGCATAGATACAATAATTAAAAATGATTGCCAAAATAATTTAACATCACTAAAAAAAAATATGTGAATAATACACGAGATTACTTAACTTGAAGGATCGAAAATTTTATTTGATTTAAAAATCATCATTATTATTTCATGTCCGCTTCGGAGCATGTGGTGTCCACAAAGAACCTTCATGGACCTCTATCGGCTACCAGCTCCTGTGCGTCCTCCCAACCCAGTTTCACGTCCAGTAGTTCTGACAACTGCCGACGAACAGTTAGCAGTGGACGACCAGGACGTCGAGAACCTGATGGGCAAGCGTGGTTCAGTTTAAAAGTTCTTTTGAAAGCTGCCATTTTCTGTAATATATACTCCCAGGTATTTGAAACTCTCAACCCTTTCGATGATTAGGTTTGACGGAGTCAAGGGATTTTGAGCATCAAGTCACGAAGTGTTACACAATACATGCGTTTTAGCAATATTGATTTTTTAAATATGTATCTATTATTTTAAATTAATATTTGAAATATTACTTCATTTCAATTCTCGTTAAATTTAGGTGGAAAAGAGGTAAAGCCTAAAGGTTAGAGGCTAAAGGCTAAAGCCCGTTTAAATATAATATTACGTAAATACTCATACCTCGAACTCACGCATTTAATATCCTAATGGCTGTTTTCAATATGCATTGTGACATTTCTTTCAGGATCCTAGAGTTTAAATCTTTCATCCCATCGAGTGCTGATCTCTATGACATCATACTTTTCATTTTACGCATAGAAAAGTATAATGGACTTAAATAGATGAGCTTATTGGTCTAAAAAGTATTGTTTTCTCAAGAATAAAGTAGTATAGAAAATTGAAATTTCAAACACCACTTTGACCCAAGTTAAAATTTTATAAATTATTAGATTTGAATAACAGTCGTATTTTATATTCATAAACAGACATAAAAGCCAGTAAAGTAAGTAAAGTTTTTTTGGCAATTAAAAAAAAAAAAAGAGTTTTAAAAAGATTTTTCGTGCCCTTGAAATTAAAATGATTCTTTCGTATACCTGCCTACCTAAAATTTTCTAATGAAATAATAAAAAGTTCGTTTTTTAGATGAATACTAGTATCAAATTTAACGTTATATAAATTTAATTAAGATATGTCATTAAACAAAGTTTTTATTTTACTGAACTTTACTTGAATAAATTCAAACATATAATAATAATAATAAATTAAATTCCATCAAAATGGCCAATAGTGCAGAGCCAATTCTTCCATATAAAACAAAACATGTTTAATTCTCATATTACAACATTATAAAAAATAAAAGATAAATATTGAATCTAAAGTACACAACAAAAATAAATACAAATAGTCAACTTGTAAGGAGAGAAAAGAAAAAAATAGAATTAAAATAAAATAATTTTTGAATGATTTTATGCACAGAGATAAAATAAAATAAATTATCTTATATAAATATTATTATTATTATTAATTATTATTATTATTATTAATTATCTTATATTAATTATCGTCATTATGGTGGTCTCAGCATTTCTAGTCATCGCTAGAACAAGAGTGAATATAAATATACGTAGGTATGTCACAAATCATTATTTTACACGATATTAGCCACAAAGAAGATGAATACAATTTATTATTTTATTTTATTTTTAAAGAGAAATACTAGATTATTGTTATCAAAAACATTTTTCACTTTGTGGTATGACATTTTACACTTATTTGTTTATGAATTTGTATAAACCACTTTAATTTTTTAAATTACACTTCGACCGGTTTCGAGGTTACTACCTGATCGTCAGGAATTTAACTAACTTATAATTATAAATAGCAACGCGTGTAATTATAAATTAGTTAAATTCCTGACGATGAGGTAGTAACATCGAAACCGGTCGAAGTGTAATTTAAAAAAATTAAAGTGGTTTATACAAATTTATAAACAAATAAAATACATACCAGAGTTCTTATAATGTACTCAAATACATAAATTTTCAGACCATTTCTTGAAAAAAGGAAATTGAGTCGTGGTAGAGTGGGATTTGAACCTGGGACCTGGCACATTCCATTATTAACACATCGAAGATGCCTGCATGCTGCCGCTGATTTTCTTTTTGAATGAAATAATATGTGAGTTGCATAAACATATAATCTGCATTGGCTCTAATGTCCGAGGAGGTTCGAGGTTCAAACCTCGCTATACCAAAATTTGTTTCCCATTTTTTTATACGGTTATTTACGACTAAAGGAAAATGATCCAAAAATTGATACATTTACGGTAAACATATTTATTTAAAAAAACAGGGCAATTATATAAATGGCAAATTCTTTAAATGCATTTAATATTTTGCATAAGTGTTAACGCCACCAATCAGTAAAATCAAAGTGGCCACATAATTATATTTGTGCATTTTCTTAAAAACATATTTTATTGCTATTTATGTTTAAAGCATTAACTTTGTGGTCCAACATTTTTACTTATATACTAATATTAGTTAAACATATTTTATTATACTCGTATGTATATGTACACACCCCTTCTGGAAATTTTAACCATTTGGTAATAAATATGAATCAAATTCAGTTCATCCAATCGAAACAAATGGCCAAGGAAAACGAATTCTGACGTTAATTGGGTACTCTGAATTAATTGTGGTTTAAGAAAGCAAAAGAGAAATCACTTGAAATCAATTAGAGTTTTAATTACATATAACCCACTGTTTCAGATGAGCGTGAAGGAAGACTTATTAAACTGGAAAGTCAATCAATTAAATCGGAAATGATTGATACTTCGCCTGTTTAAGGAACGAAAATTATTATTGCCTATCATTAAAAAACAATAATGTGAATCATTTTCAAATTAATTCATTTATTATACAAACAATTTGTGGGTTGGTAAGTGTGCTAGCAAATAATTGTTTTACACTAGAAATTACACAACGTTTGTAAAGTAGCTATGATTTCTTTTCTATAAAATGAAACTTATCTTCGATTGAAAATCATGTTTTTCGGTTGTTCAGCCGAAAATGCCAGAATATGTGAGCAGGTGAAATACAAAAACGTATCGGCAGGGTCCATTTTTACCTTAGTCTGTTTTCCTCGTTTCTGAGACTTTTTGCAACCTAATCAAAATATAAGTTGAACCTGCTAGGTAACCGTGTATTACAAATTACAATGACAGAAACTTATCAATATTTAACAAATTACAACGGGGATGGAGAACACCCTGAAGAAGGGAATATGGAAGTCTAGGCAATTACAGGGATCATGACCTGCCATTGGCTGGTTTAAGTGGCCACTTTACACACTGCGTAGCATTCACCATTTTGCCTATGTTTGAATATCCATATTTCTTCAATTCTTCAAATTGTTGATTTTGGTGAAGTTAAAGAGCTGAAAGCTTTATTTAGTTGAAACTACTTAAACCAGCCAATGACAGGTCATAAGCCCGGTAAATGCCTAGACTTCCATATTCCCTTCTTTAAGGTATTTTATATCCCTGTTGTAATATGTTAATCGCTAATGACTCAAATATTGGTATATATATTTCATAAAAAAATATACATTTTTATAGTCTAAGATTAAGAAATTACAAATAATTAGTCATGCAATTTTTTTGGTTTTCATATATTTAAATTCTATCATGTTTATTCTTTGCTGGTGAAGTGAGGCGGAGTATGTAGTACACACGTATGCTTTTTTTGACATTGTATTTAAGATTATGTAGAAAACTATAATTAACCTAAGGATTTTCGTTATTTTTTTAAATACTGTATTTTTTTGTGGCAGAAGTTTTTTCAAAAAAAATAAATCAGTATTTATTTATCCGGATCGCTTCAAAATAAAATATAACAAAAATTTGAAAAATATACTTGAGTAGATATACTTGTATGAAAAGTAAGCTTATGAAATGTTATTGAGCGTTGATTAAGTCAAGTGGCTGGAATCGTAGCTGTCCTAAAATTCGCTTGTTGATTAACATTAAAGACTTCTGAGTATAGAATAAAGTTAGGAAAATAAAGCCTTTGTCCAAAATTATAGCCCAAAACATAGTGTGTTACGTGTGATTTCAGTTTTAGAATAAACAATGGCGTTTTTATCAGTATATTAGCGAATCGCGGGCGTCCATCGTTTCATGGTGCAACAAGCATTTCAGGTAACTGTAAACTCGGATGCGTAAACATCGGAACCGTATATTACTCGATTAAATCTGGAGTTTGTTCAAAATCAACACTCGAAAATGTCGATAATTAATCGATTTATTACGCCATTTTGAAACCGCGGCGGGTTCCCACGTATAGAGAACCAGGGCACGATTGCCGGTTAAGATATCACGATGATCGCTGTTTTTTTTCGATTAGTAAAGGTGTAATTTATCGTACACTGGATTGATTCGTTTTCTACATTGCCATTTGGCCAAAATGTGACTCGATCCATGGATGGATTTGTTAGCACATTTATTTAGGCTTGTCTTCGGATTAGCGGTAGAACGGTTTCGAGTAAACATTTCGACGCTGAGATCGTGGGACATAATGATATATCGCGAACGGACTCGTTATGTTTTGATTAAATGTGTGGCGTGAAGCCTTTAATCAGATGAACGAGTGATGACGATAATGTTATATTGTCACGTGCCAAGCGCCCACGTCGTGTGATGATTTATATTCCAAATCTTTAATTTTTCAAAGATTAGTCAGATCCAAATCTGTTTTAACGAATGCATCTAAACGGTATTTTGAAGACAACGTAAAATAACCATTAAATGATTAGTAAATGTGTCTTCTTTAATAAAATGCAACAACGTGGAAGCATTTCTATTACCGCTCCTAAATTCGCATACAAAAGAATGATAAATTAGGTACCGGCGAGTGCATTAATCCTTTACCGTTGCGCTTTGTGTGACTTTATTATTTTTATCCTGCATATTACAATATTTACTTGGAAATAATTGCTTGAGTATCTGAAATATGGGAACTAATATAAATTGTGAATAATAATACAGAGTAGTAAATAAATTATGTCTTTAACATAGATAGAAACCTGCCAAAAGACGTATTTCAAAGCATTCACTTTCTTATATAGCCGATTTTTTAAAATATCTATTTTCGTTATATATTCAAGAACAATTTTGTCATAGAATCTGAAAAAAATATATTAATATTAAGTTGCAGACGCATGTCTCGAAAGTTAACTGAGGAACTTATAATAGTAATGCATTAGGTATCAACATAATTTGCGACCGTTTTTTTCCAAATTTGAAAATGAGCACCAAAAGTGAAACAAAATGGTAAACTTTATTCGTCTTTTAGAAATGTCAAAAAATGTCTGCTCTATAGGACATTGTGTTTACTTTTTTTTTCATTATTATATTCGATTACAAGAGATGTATATACTTTAAGGTTACAAGCCTGCAAAATGGAATGTCTAGTAGACGTAAGTGAGCATTTAAGACACTTTCTTCTGCTAGCGTTCAATCGAGGGAAACTGTCAAATCTACTCGCCGTTGTACGGTGAAGATGATATAAATAAAATTATTGACTAATTTCTTATAAAATAATAGAGTGGTAGATGCAAGAAAAACAACTACCTAAATTGAAATGCCTTCTATTACGATCTTGGAAGGTGTCTATTTAATTAAACGTATACATTGGAGCAGCAATATTCAACTACGACTGCACGAATGAATACGTTTTTGTTTTAAATACTTGGTCAGGGGCTGGCGGGTAGTGTTTTATTCTTATCATACAATTTTAATATACAATTCATAAATTTATGACTCTTCGAGGTGTGAGCTGCATCTTGATACTGGCTTACTAAACGGGAGGGGTGTGGGCTGGACACCATGACAAACTCAACAGCAAAGTATTTTATCCCTTATCTGCACAAATCCCTAGTATCAAAATCCTTTGGTGTCTTTCCATTCAGTTACAACCTTCTGTTTATTGGGCGAGGATGACTCGCGTATTCTTCCGAAATGATTTATTTAATTCCCGCACAGGTCTGTATTTCTTTTCGACCGATTATAATGGCTGCGTTACTAACTCGTCTGAGGTCAATCTTATCGAGATCCGGAGGATGAGACGTGTTAAATACGGCCGAATCGTTGGTATGTGTTCAATACGGCCGAATTGTCGGTATGTGTTTACGAAGGGCAGGACAGCTAATATTTAAAAACGAACTAAAAAATAGGTTTTTTAAAAATGAACTTCTTCTGCCTACCGTTACGTGGGAATGTTTATTTATTTATTTTAATTTCTATTATTTATTATTTCACAGATAAATATTTGTACATTGGCGGCCTTATTGCCAAACGAATTTTTTTCTTAACCGAGTAATATGTGTATGGTGTTATTTATGTAGTTAAAAAAAAACAGAACAAGCGTTGTGTGTATAAATTTAATAACATCGATACTAGTCAATCCTGGAACTACGTTTTTGATAATTTTTTTACACGGTTTCAAAATACCATGGTTCAAAAATGATGAAAATTTTACATGTTTCCTCAATTCTTCCATGTGTTGATTTTCGTGAAGTATTTAAAGTGATTTATTAAAGTAATTAAGGTCATAAGCATCGTAAATGTCTAGCCATCTATATTTTTAACTCACTGAGGTTATTTTTCGCCGTTGAACAATCAGATGAGTTAAAAATAATTGGCAGTAAATCAAATATTATATATACAATATATAACTGTATCCTCACTCATATTTTTATTTAAGGTAGTCGTCGACTTCCGACCTATGCGACACGACTTTTCGATTTTACGACTACAATTAGCGCCAAGCCTGGTCTGAGCGTTTTTCAAGTCCTTTCGAGATATTTACAATAAGAAAAGTGATAGTTTTTCGACTAGTAGAAAGGGTATAGAAAACAAAAACATAGCGAAACCTGATAAACAAAAGGGCTTGTCGCATGTTTTCGATTTTTGAGATACCATATTTTCTCCTAAATGTGTTAAAAAGAATGAAATATTAAAATCTATTCAGATGTGTCTCTTTCTCTAATAAAGTTATTGAAAATATATGGGGTCACCGCTGCCATAAAAACATTCAATAATGCGACCATTGTTGCATTGAGCTAGCTTTTGTCTATTTAAAGAATTAGTTATTGTAACCATAAAGATAAACGTTTTTTTTCCTGTGATTGTACTAAAACATTTTACATTGATTGAAAATACATTTAATTAAATATATGAAGCCATTCCACAAATAAGGATTTATTCTTCTTTTTGCTCTCCCGTTTTTCCCGTGGACCCTTCGAGCGATCATAACAAAAAAAATAAACCAAAGGATTCCATAAGCTGACTTACAACCAAACCAACTTACGACCAAATCTACTTACGACCTGTTTTTCGGAACCGACTGTAATCGTATGTCGACGACTACCTGTACTTCTCTTTATCTACATTTAACTTCTTTCTACCAACCGATCGTTTCCTTACAATCAAATCATGTTCACGGGGATTTTTTAACAATAGAACCCAACGATGACACAGTATTGATAGTAATTCTCCGATAATGCTTCAAATTTAATCAAAAAGGAGATTGGGGTTGAACTACGCCATTACGGAATTATTTATAAATAACTTATGTTACAATACAAATACGCCATAAACTACGTTTAATAATACGGGATTTCCTAGTAAGAAATACATTATAACAAAATCTTCGATGAAGTATCTAAATATGTTAATAATGTGGAAATAAAGAACTAACTTAATCCACTTCCGCTCCCCAGGTGGAGTAAATAGCATCTACAAAATCTCAACAGGCTTTTATGTCTACGCCCAACTCATGCGTGTCTTCCCAAGTCAGGTCCACGTCCCGTAGTATGGACGTGAACTTCCAATGAACTGCCGTGTACTTCCAGGACCGGAAGACCTTGACACTGGCAATACTTATTGTAATAATAATGTATGAAGGAAACGTATTTGCCCTTTTATCCGGAGTACGATATGAAACATCATTATCTTTCCCTTATATGCACCTAATGTTACACAGGACACTGAGTAGTATTTCAAACGTAGCATATCAGAAAACATTTGGAAATTTGTTAAAGGCTAGATAATAATTAGTCTCACGTCTTAATATAGTCAAGAGACTATAAAACTGAACAGCGAGAAATCACCTAATTAATAAATATTGGTCGACCTTGCCGAAAATCAAATAGGAACCTCACGCATGGTAAGCAAACACGGCAACCAGTACAGCACGAGGTGAACTAATCTGCTCTCAATTTTGTAGACACCTCGGTAAATTTAAATTGTTCATTTTGTCTAGTAGGGGACCTCGTGTATTATGCTCAGAAATAATTCATATTTATCATAGGCTTAAGTAAAATGCTTCTATTTATGTATTATTTAAGCAGCTTCCAATATGAAAGCAAGTATGTTTTTTGGATAAATAGAAATTATGTAATGTTAAAACAAATAAGAAAAATGACCAAAAAATGATCAAATAAGTAGTTTAGAGAAAAAATCCCGTTAAATGCTTTTTTAATTTTAATTTTATTGTTCCTATTTCGTTAGTTAATTTGTAAATATTGAATACGTCCACTACTTAAAAGTTATAAACACAAATAAAAACGTAGAAATACTGGTATAAAGTCTAATTAAACTATAAAATAAAAAGTAACTATTGCCCCGATCTCCCCGTTGTTGTAAGCTAGTGAAGAAGATGTATAATAAAGATATGTCAGTGAAATATCAGAAATATATTGCAGGAATGTGGTTCGTACCAAAGTTAATTAAAAAGTTCTCCTAGACTTTATTTGGATAATGTGTTTTGAAGTGTAACAGGTGCTTAGTCTTATGTCCGAGATAGTGATATGGGCTTAAACTTTTATAATTCTTCTATTGTTATACTTATTAGCTTATTGTTATCAAAAACTTGGGCCATCATTGTGTTTGTCAGTTCTATTATGTGTGTTTAATTTACTAACATGTTGTACATAAATACAGATGCAGAATGATTTAAACCGACCGCGACCCTACCGCGTTATTGTATTATACAATATTAATTGTCATCAGTGTTAATGCCTTTCTTAGTGTTTTAGGGATCAACAATAATTATTTATATTTTTTGTGGCCATTGAGTTCTGGTTAACTATTTGTCAGCTGCGCAATGCGCGTTGAGGAAAGTTTACCAAATTATTTCTAAGGAATACAAAGTCTATGATATTTAATCAGGCTAATGAATTGATCTACTATCCAGGCGGATGAAGATTATAGTTCTATGTGTGAACTACGGGACGAGTGTATTCGACTCGATAGTTGCCCTCACGTCAAAATCCTAGGAATTCGAGCTGCCTCGTTGAAAAGAGGACGGCGCGTTTGCCTACCATTTTTGAGGTCCTGTTTTTTAAAAAAATTGATTCCTGATTCTTGATTAATTGATAAAATATTGATATTAAAGCTTATAAAAAAGTGAAATATATAATTTTGTGCTACCATTTGTGTTTGCACAAATTGCAATGAATTTTCATAAGGAAGAATGACAATATCCGACAAAGGCCTTTTATATAATTTGCTTAACAGTGAAAGGGGCAGTAAGAATAGTAGAGTTACGTTGAATTAAAACGGCAATTAACGAAACTTAATTTTTTTTTTTGTTTTAGCAAAACCGATTGAAAAGACTCTAAAAAACGGGTATGTGGGGGGAGTATTTTGACTGCAATAATTTACTGTTCCATCGTTTTACGTTACGCGTGGTTTATTTATGGACAAATAACCAGATGGTACATAGGGCACTGCATTGGTGCGACAAATGCGGGTGACTTAATCACTTATCACATGAAGGTAATCAGTCAATTCAGGTGTATTTTTTTGTCACTATTTTGCGGATTGATTCACTTTTTTATTTACATAATATTTATGGTGAAAAATTAAAAGAAGAAATAGACTGAATTAAAAAGTATTTTATGGTACTTTAAAAGGAAATATTATTTAATTTTTTAATTAAGAAAGGAATACACACTTTTCATTAATAGTTATTCTAATATGATATTATATGTCTGCATTAATTAATTTTTCATCCGTAACCAACACAGGACTTAGTTCCCACGGAGTTGGGACATATGTTTAAAAAAATTATCTGTATGTACTGTAAATATAATGAATAAACCAGTTCTAAGAAATACAATGATAGTAAAGAAATATTGGATACAGATGCTAGCGTAGCGGGGTTAATCTGGTAATCAAAGATCGTGTGTGTAAAATAATTTTATAAATAATTGAAATGTGTCGAACCGTATTTAAATATAAACATTGAAGGTATTTCCAAGTATACGCATCGAATCTATTGTTAATACATTCATATGTATCGAATCCATTATATTCGAGATTAGGGTTTCTAAACCGGATTCAATGAACCTACTTTGAATTATTAAATTATATAATCAAAAGCGTTCGATTATAACGTTTTCGGTCATATAACGTTCTTTTGATAAGGGTTTGTACATTTGCAGAAAAATGAAGAACTAAGGGAGAAGAAAAGAGGAGAGAATCTCTTCTCTTTTGCTTTCTCTTTTTTCAAACCATTTTCCTGACATTTTTTATGCATTTTATGTACAAACACGATTTCATAAAAATAGGGGATTGTTTCTATTAGTCATTTACGTATGTGTTTCTTGTATATATGTTTCTTCATGTAACTGTTGTAATTTGTTTAGGCCGCATATTTAAAACATTAATAAATATTAATAAATATATATCTGAGCACCTGCAGCTCAATCACAAAGGCCGCACGTATCAATAATTACCGACGCGATAAATAAATTAAGTTTAGGTTAAGGACATTTTTTTGTTAAAAAAAAAAACCCCGCTAAGCCTCTATTTAGAGGCTGGTCAGCAGGGAAAATGGAGGGGATATGGAAGGAGGTAATTATAAATACACCACAACACCCAGATCAATTGAGAAAAAAATCTTTCTTGGATTTTTTTCATGCAACTGGCGGTAATCGCACCCGCGACGCCAGTTTCACAGTTGGCCGTCCAACCAACTGTGATTTGTGATATAAGTTAATCGACGGGATAGACGTGTGTGATTGTGCACCGGCAAGTGCGGCCGTTGTGATTGAGCTCCAGTAACATTGCCGGTTAAGGTCATTTAGAGATTATTCTTTTCCGGGAAATCGGTTTCAACTATTTATAAAACCCTAGCTACGAGTCGGTCGCCTGTTAGTAAAGTATAATAATGCCTAGAAATTAGTTTTGGTCACTTAGCTACCCAAATATCAATATGCACTTGAGAAATTTAATTATCTGGCATTTGCTATGGTGCGTTTGCATGGCTTCTATACAAATCAGTACATTTTGGGAAAACATACATTTTAGAATCCTTCGAATCCGTTCCATTGAATGAAACTAGATTTCATGTGTCTTAGGTTTTATCAATACTTGCCCTTATACCAAATAAAAAGTGTTGTTTGAATTTGGTGGAAAAACGAATTCTTGCGCGGATGCGGGGCGAGAAAGAGCGGGGAGCGAAGCTCTAGTGCTTCTACGATATTATTTACCGGAGTGGACTGTATTTAATTTTAATAAAATAAGTGAGTTACCTCGATACGCGGTATGCAGTTTCAATAGGTCACAACCCCAACTGGTAGAGCTCAATACAAGTGTTGGTGGAAACAAAGTTTTTGATGCAGCACACGTTCAACAAAATAAACGCGCAATGTACGACACGAGATCTCAATGTGGCGGGTGATCAAAGGATTCTGGTGTGGGAAGTGAACAGTAGTTGTGGGTACAAAGGATGTAGAAGTTGTGACAATACTTGATCCATGCATACCCGCATAATTCGCAACCAGAATTAGATAAGAACTACAAATCACTATTAGTATTATTGTTTTTTTTTTCAATGACGTATGGCTGTGGTACGTTTAGCGCGTAATATATATTGCATTTCAACTCGTGGATATTTGCCATTCCTGCATTCATTCGATGGTATGAAAGATAATATTTACTAAATATTTTTATGCATTACATATTGTACAATACTAAACAATAAAAATAATGTGTCCTTTCTGGGGAAGCCCGTGACGGAGAAACTTAAAAATGTGCTTTTTATTTTTTACACTTGAGAATAGACGTCTTAGAAAACAATATTTTCCGAGAGAAATTTACAAATTTTTGTTGTGTTGGGTACAATTTTAAGTGCTACACATGTACTTTTAATTAATTTATTTATTTCATCTAATCCATGATACAAATACATTGTTTACAAAAAAAAATGTTTATACAATAGGTACATTCAATATAATTTTAATTTTATTTATAGATGTAGCCACTCCACTGGCCCACAGGCATGTTCCGGAGTGTCAGTGTATTATTTATTTTATACGTAATTGTACATACTTTCACATCAATTGTTGTGTAAAAATTCAAAAGAAATATGAAAAAAGATTCTAAAACACACCTACATCAATAAAACGAGAAGGGACTTTCAAGAAACTAAAATTATATTCTTACATATAAAACATATTCCTCAACTTCCTGTCTAGTCTTTTTAGAAATCCATTTATGGACTCGAGCTTTGAAAATATTGTTTTTCATTTTATTCACCAATATGTCCTTGCTTAAAAAGTTGTATGTTTTGTAAATGCCTATAAATCCATATTGCCTTCTCAAAAATGTTTTCCTTTCCCGCATTTATTATAGGGTGTTAACACAACTTGTATCCGTTTAAAAAATATGTACATGTTAAAAATGAGCACCGAAAGTAAAACAATACAGTAAAGGTTATACGTCATTCATAAGAAATTTTTTTGCTCTGCAAGATGTTGTATTTGCTTTTACGCTACAATCATTATTTTATTTTATTACAAGCCTTTAAAATGAAATGTCAAGTAGACGAAGGTGAGCATTTTCGACTATTCTTTCTGTGCGCGTTCAATCTTCGGAATAAAGTAGAAAATAAATAATGAGAATACATAATTGACAATTTTTTTGTACAATGATGCGAGAGAATTTGTCATCGACTAATTTGTTGAGCTGAACAAATGTTAACACCCAATATGTTGTTCTGTTCATTTATCAATATAAAATTTACTGACGTATTTTTTTATGTTCGTGTTGCTGTTAAAAATAATCATTCATTTAAAAGCCTCATGCACGTAAAATTATTCATGAAATTAATCGCATGGTATTTGTGAACTTTTCAAGCAAAATAAAATGAGAGAAGACACTTCGAGCAATTTTGTTTAAATGAAATAAATGGTATGATTTTACAGCTAAAAAGCACTGTGGATGCCTAGGCTTCTACATTTCCTTCTCTAAAATGTTATTGGTGTCTGTTGTAATGTGTTAGTTTACAACTAAATTTAATAAAGTACCCAACGCATTTACGTGATTTAATAATGCACACGTATATTTTGTATGACGATGATTATCCTTTTATTCTCACTCGTACCAACTACATATCTTTCTTCATAACCTGTAATGAAAATTTAAATTAGATTTAATAAAAATTAGAATAATATTATGTATTATATTGGAGCTGTTTTTTTAGATGATTTAAAACTCAATTTCAAAGATTAATTATACAAAACAAATAAAAAGTTTCTTAATTTATTGCTGGCAATATTGTAAATATTGAATTTGCTTGCCTTGCAAGCTAGGCTGAGATTGCCATTCAATTTAACGGCGAACAAACATTTTGGTTTCAAAGGGTATATTGGGCTAAGAAGTTCTACATTATTATATATGAGAATCGGTACAGAGGAGTTATATTTGATCTGGAAGATCACGTTACTACTGCCCAGTGGTCAATTTGATATTTCCTTATAATATTAAGGACGTTATTATTTCTCGGCCCTACAGACCTTTCTCAGAAGGTCTTCAAAGGTTACAAGACTTAGTTGGGAAATCTGACGTTTACTTTTCCAACAAAATCTCCGGTTTAATAAATATTTATGTTCCCGTCAGAGCTTCAGGGATCCTGGTAGATTTGCTGGTTATATTATGATTATCTTATTTATATTACGATTGTTACAATAGAAATAAGTAGCCTTACCCTATTATTGTATGGTTGGTAGCGTTGTAGATATCGAGAAGAATTTATAATACCGTTTTTTTCTATTCTAGACGAGTAAACAAGATACAAATAATAAATAGATAAAAAATACTAATAAAATAACATTTATCTTACTATCTATTGTACAAATTGAGAAAATTCAGGTGAATTCATCTCAATAAAGTTGTAAACATGGTCCATCGAAATTTGTACAATGGGGTTATTTTAAAATAAAATATGAAATTTCGTTTTATTTTTTTATTGGGTATTCAAGATATGACAAAAAGTCATGTTGAACTTTGCAAAAGTGTATAATAATGCTTTTATTAAAACACTTCTACCATTTAAATTTGTTGCAACAGAGGAGGAAAACATTTTCGAGAAGGAAATACGAAAGTCTAGGCATTTACAGGGCTTACGACCTGTCATTGGCTGGTTAAGTGGCCACTTTACACACTGTGTAACATTCACCATTCTGCCTATGTTTGAACATCCACATTTTCTCAACTCTTCCATATATTGACTTTTGTGAAGAAAAACAGCTGAAACCTTTATCATGAGGGTGAAATTCATCCGGCTGAACTAATTCGCCTACTAGGCAACGCTTGAAAACAATTTTCCAATTTTTATACGTCTTCCTTTACCAGGTAGTTAATTCAACAATGTTTTGAGTGTGTCCAAATGCTTGCAGACTGGCTGAATTTCCTTCCTAAGGAGTTACTTCTACCATTACAAAAATGTCTTCAATTAGTAATAGTGTTAGCAATACTTATAATTATTTTATATATGAAAATTGATTAGTAAATCTTCGAAGGCATTTCATGTATGTAACAATTAAGAGATTTAACATTATCCCTTAAAAGACTGCTAAAAAAATATAAAAAAATACACACGCTGTTTAATAACGTATTTTTCATAATTTATATTATTAACGCCTGTTGTAGCGAAATTCAACTTCATTATTTAATAAAATAATATTATAGTTATCACGTCTTTAATTCTATGTAGGCTCATGTGACATCACGGCCACACAAGGTATAATATAATATGAAAACAAGATCTAGTGGATTAATTTGATTTAATTGCAATATCCTATACTTATACATACGGTAGATAAGGTCCGGATGGGCTTCAAGTGGTTCTTGATAAATCGCGAGTGATTTAAACATCGTGTACGCTTCCCCATACACAGCTATTACTGCACTAAATTTTATAAATCCGTGCATCACGAACAAGATAAGTTAAGAAACATTTATAAATTACTCACTTTTCACAGTTTTCCAAAAGAACGTTTTACTTCACTCAGTATAATAGCGAAAATAATTACAAAATATTTATAATATCATATAATTAAATTCAATTTTGTACATTTTTAAGTGAGACAGATTTAGACGAGGTCTATTGCCTTCTCTGATGATTTGCACAGTCCAATTTACCCCAAGTACTCAACCTTTTCACGGCTTCATGTGTAAGCAAACAAACACGGAAAACGTGTACATTTTTAAGCATCTCTTTTCCAAACTGTAATTATTAACAATATAAATATTAATTAATCATTGTGTAGTACTGTCTCTGGTGCTGATTACCTCACCAAAAATGAATACTTCGTAATACATTGTTTTCGTCACTCCTAAACTTTTTATTTTTTGTCTTCAGTTATTTTATCTTTTTTGCTAAAGTTATAGGTTTGAGTGATTATGATTTTTTTTCTGTGTTCGCAAGTGGTTTTTTTTTTTTTAACATAAGCGTTATGTATTTTATTTTTAAGATTGTGTATGTTTATACTTTGTCAAAAGCATGAGCAGTTGAAAAACAAAAAAAAAAAAATCTAATTATTGTTCCATGTCATGCATGGTATTTATCATTTCTGTTTATATACGTGTAATATTTTGATGAATATTATATTACCTTTAACATTGTCATACAGGTTCATAAGTTTTTGTGCAGATGCTCGGCTGTCCAGAGCTTGCTGGTGTAGAATGTGTAAAAGTGCCTAATAGCCCACAACACTGGCTTATTTCTCGGCTCAATATCTGTACAAAACTTAAAGTAGATATTTGTTTTGCTTATATGTATTTTTTACTTTACTATTTATGTATACATGTATGTGTTTTATATGTGTGTATGAATATGAAAATATAATTTAGATATCAACTAGTTTAATTGAGGAGCTGAGGAAATAAATGTTTCGGCACAGGTCGTGCCCAGTGATGTGTTAAAGATATAGCAAATAAATAAAAGTGTCTGTAAAACAAATAAAGTAATACTTTTATTAGTTTAAACAAATAATAAATAATATTAGTATCAAAAGACAAGAGTCGAGTTGTGATACTGTTTTTTTACAATGACGTGTTTATTATAAATTCTTTAAAAAAAAAACAGCCTTGTTATTTACACTAACTGAAATGACTCATTTTAAAAATACTTCATTGAGTTGAAAGAAAATAATCATTCTTTTAAAAATACCTAGAAAATCGATTATTCTTGTTTAAAGGGATTTGATTGATTGTTTTTACTGTAATAGACTAATAAAAGGGTTAGGTGACTCGTAATTATTTATCAAATAAGACCTTAATAGCGACAAAATATAATAGAAACACAGGAAACTATATCAGATTTAAACACTGTTTTGTGACGTATACCTACATCTTTTTTATATTTACCAGATTTTTTGCACAGGGAAAAGTACTATCATCTGATAAAAATAACGTAAAGATATAGTAAGAATTATACTTAGTTCAAATATTTATAAGAGTTATACTTAGTTCGCAATACTTTAAAGCGTGTCTCCTTACTTCATTCTAACATTTATTGTCTACGCAAACCACAAAGAAAATAAACAAACAAAAAAAAAACATCAATAAGAAAATGCTTCATTTTATATTATTTCATGATTTGAAATGTAAAGAATTTATATTTATAGTGTTTGGTGTGTTCTAATTTTCATCATTTTGGTGCCTCCGCATGCGGTGAAATGGTGACACTTGCGTCACATACGGAGGGTTCCGAGTTTGATTTCTGGTGAGATCAGAATAATCAAATGTGATTTTTCTCAAATATGGGTGTTCAATGCTGTAATCCACCACTGAAATTGGGTTGTTTAGCCTTTTGTGGTGCAAAAATAAACACAAAACATAAACGTAAAAAATTTATACGAATTACATGGTTCGTGTAAAAATAGTGTTCTATTTTTAAGATACACGACTGAAATGAAAACGTATTTAAAACATTCAGTTACTGAACTGAACAGAATATGGCAGATTAGCGACGCACCGCTGTTTGTTTACAAATCACTCGGTTAAATTAACTTCTCACAAATGAAAGTTTCACCTCTATGCGTGACGCATTAAACTTATTCACCGGCTAGCAAAAAGCTTTACTTGAATGATAATAATTTAGAGCATAGTCATTGTAATGAATAATGGTGTGATCGAGGATTGTAGGGAATTTGCAGGAAGATAAGTGCAGTCAGGAAATGTGTGGTCTACATTTTGTTTAAGAAGGTGAGTCACGCATTGTCGGACCAAAGATCTGATGCTGCGAAGTACTTTTCTCAATAATAATAACAAGAAACTTGACTGGAGAATTCCTCATAACAATTTATATGCCGCAGTCGACAGGCGCACCTAACCGACGGGTCGGAATTGAAGTTTAATTTTCCTTAGAGAAGAAGGATTGTTAAAATTAAAAAACGTTATTTAATTTTGATACAAAGTATCCGTCAAGCTAGTTTACTTTTGTTTAAAAGGGCATCTTTAAGACTGGTGAATTAACGAAGGAATTTTATTGAGAAATATCTACAAAAGAACATCAAAATTATGAAAAAGAAGCAAGTACATTTCCATTTGTTGATTTTAGTATTAAAAAATTTCGCTCAATGAAGTTCGGCAAAAATTCTCTGGAAAATATTGGCCGTTCCCAATTTAATAAACTGCCGGGTGAACTAAAAATCGAAAAGTCGAATAGTAAATCAAAAAGGGTAGCAATTAAAAAATATTACTCGAATCTTTTTGATTGTAATAGTTATGAATATACTTTCAATAAATAGTGTATAACACTGTGTTTTATGTTTATAATATTATGTTTTCTTACTATTTTGGATTGTATTAACAGATATTATGTATCGTCCTAATTTTTTTTTGTACCGTCCCAAATGAGTTTTTTTGTAACTTCTCAGAGTATAATATTTTATTCATGTATTATGTGTTTAATTTAAGATAAAAATTTTATTTTTATAAAATAGAGACGTATTCTAGAAGAGACCAGGGCTCACGTTGTAGCGCCTCTGGGGATTTATATTGTAATGTAAAACTAATATTTTTACTACACCTTTTATTCTTAGGAAGAGTAAAACCTACTCCTACTCAAATACTTTAACTTTACTTTTATGCACAAACTTTTATTTAAGTAGAAAAAATCCATTAATTTAATTCGTCACTACCTGCATCTGATATCTTTCACAAATATTATTTAATTTAACCTCACATTTAAAATATTTACAAAAGGGAAATATCACTTTTTTAACATTTTAAAAATAAAAAAGTCCATGAAATACTGTCCAGTATTTTTTTTTTTGCTAATTATTTGAAGCATTTAAGATATTTTTAAATTTGTAATTTTGGATTCCCGCTAAAACGATTTATGTTTATTTGTTTCCGGCCATCGAATTTCGTTAAGAACATAATACAGAATCTTGACGTCACAACAACCAAGGCCAAACACGTCACGTTTTTCTAGCAACGTATTTGAATTAAATTTGTTTTTTACATTTATGAATGAAAATATTTCTCCGCAATATCCGTATTGATTTTGAAAATACAATTCATTATTCTTAATCCATTTCATATATTTTAATGGGTACTCGTAGTATGCGATATTTTCATATTGTTTCATTCAATGACTTCAGGTTTTGTAGTGGAGACAATTTGGGACATCACTTTTCGCGCTTTTCAACATTTTTAATTCTTCTTTAAGACAAGTTGTTTTGAACAGAAGAGTAAGACTTATCGTCTTACTTTCATGTAACAAAAAAAAGTTCGAGATACAGTGTTCTTTGTACCATTAGATGCGCCAAGGAGAATGAAATAGTATTTATGTATTAATTTTTGCATTTTATAAAATATGAAACGTAAAAATTAATGTGACCACTCTGGAAAGAACCGTTTTGAGGACAATTAACATACTTTTTGTATTTGTCTACTCGTGAGAACACTTACAGAAAATATAATATTCAGAGAGAAAACTTACATATTATCAAACAGTATTACAGACATTTACTTAATTATTGTAGTGAAGCAGATATTTCAAAATTGGTTTGGCCAAATTAGATAATCCAGTTAACTTCTACCTACCAACACTATAATTCTTTTTAAATTTCTCGTAACTATTTATTCTAGTGAACTGTGAAAATAGGTTATGGATTTTAATTGCAAAATATGCAAAGTTCCTTTGACCGAAAGTAAATCTACCATTGTCAAAAGGTTCTTAACCTTCGTTTAGATGTCTTTAAATAAAGGTTTAATTATGCGTGCGAGTGCGGATTGAGTTCCCCTGAAGTACAAAGGGAGCTATGGATAATATTGTACGGTACGTCCTGTAGATGGTGCGATGGTAAAGAGCATCGTGCCAAAACTTACCACTGATTTATTGCTTTACCAAATAGCAATATTATTTAGTTTTGCTTTAGACGTATGTCTTATAATATGAACTTACTATAACATTACAGTGGAACACTGCGCCGATAAAACACTTATTTTATTTTACAATCAAAATTCACTTTTACCCCGGAAAATATTTATTTTTTACATTAACAAGACACAAAAAAGCCAATGATGATTTAAATGAAATAATTTTAATGTACGTCCTAGTGTGCTATTTTGCATTTTTATTTTAGTACATATATAAAATATATTAATAAAAAAACAAACACAAAAATGCAAAACGCCGGGTATTAGAGAATATAAATTTATATCACTATCGGTGAAGTTCAGTGCCGAATCCACATAATATCGTTGGTGGTACTGCAATACCGCGCAACCTGTTTTTTTTAAACCGTTAAGCCGTTAGTTGAAAATTATTGCTATTTTTACTTTAATAAATGATAGTTTTTCTGATACTCCAGTGGTATTTCCGGTTGATTAAAATCGTAAGTAATATTTTAATTTATAAAATAAAAGACGAGTGATACATTAATCCACAAATTTGGAATATCCAGTGACTGCGAAGATACCGCAAAGCAATGAAACCGGTAGCTGAACATTCCAAATTTGTGGATTAAAGTATCACTCGTCTTTTTTTTCTATAATACATTACAATGAACTTCCATCAAGAATTTTCACTTACAAACTTAAATATTTCGTAAGTAATATATTAAAAAAAAACCTTTTTAGGTTCCCCTGGAAAAAAATCATTTGATAGTTACGCGGTATTGCAATATATTTGAAACTGGATATAAAAAATCTGCTCGTAAGAGAAACCTCTTTAAAAGAAAGCGGGAAAGACTCTGTATAAGAGAGTCGTTTTAGAAGAACTGACCTCTATATAAGAGAGAGCCAAAACCGTGACCTCTATAAAAGAGCTTTTGGTTTGCAGGTGTAGCCGTAGTGTCACTACCTGTGTACGTGCTGTTCTGACAGGTTATTATGTACATGCACCCGAGCATAGAACCTCAGTATAATTAGTATTATATATGGATGTGTGTCTCTTTATTTACGTCTTTACCTAATACATACATACGTCATGTACTTTCGTTTTTTGTACTTTCTGTATTGTAAATTGTACATATTATTACAAACATAATAGAAAAAGGAAGTCCGGCTATGTTTGTAGACCTCTGAACAAAGGAGCATGGATATAAGAAGTAACTTTTTTTAAGATAAAAATGTACCGGTCTCTTTAGCTCTCTTATATCCAGGTTCGACCATATCACCGAGGATATTACATTTAAATAAAAAATTACAAGAAAAAATATTTTAAAAACATGTATATGGACAGATGGAGTGCGGGCAGCGCAGTGTGCGGCGCATTTGACTTCCTTCTCCGCACTCTTGGTTTCTTCCCTTCAGAGAGCACTAAGTAATCAGCTATTTGGTTTTTAAAAATAAATTTAATAAAAAAACACAGTTTTTGACCTAATTTTTTTTTAAATGCCAATATGTTTACTTGCTCATACCAATCATCGTGATTTCGGATATGACAGGGTATAACGAAACGCTGAATAACGAAAGTAACACCAATCTTAACTGACGCAGTGTATTTGATAACATACCTATATACTCACTTCAAAGCGTGACTTAAGCAGACGTTTTATTACCATAATTTAAAACAAATATCTGATTTTGTGTTTGAACATTAATGTGTTAAAGTTAACTCTCGGGTTACTGAAGACTCTCAGATCTGCATTCTATAAAGCTTCAGCGCCAGCGGTGGGTAAACGTAATCCATGTACTAGTGTTCTAGTGTAATAATGGTATCTTTATGTGAGATTAATACTACGAATCTTAAAGACTGTTAGGTAGAAAAGTAAGGAAATCATACGATTTCGCCATTTTGAAACGCAGTTTTCTCAAAATCATGCCGTTAAAAATCAAGTAAATAAACATTAGATTGAAGCAATCATTTTCAATGATTAACATGACTATTAATTTAACTATATACTTACATTTCAAAACGTATATTACGCCTCTTCAAATTTAGAATAAACTTTGGTACATTGGTAATTGAATAAAAACGAAGTATTTAAGTGAAATTTGTTTAAATGATTTAATTATAATAATTTGAATAAAAACCCGATTAAAGCGAAACTATGAATTTTTGTTTATGAAAAAAAACAGGTGTTTTAATCGACACAAATTTTGTGGTATTTAAAAAAAAAGGTTTAACAATGAAATTAACAATCAATAAACTTTGAAAAAAAATGAAAATATTTATAATAGTTTTTCTCTATATAAAAAAAAACTTTTGATTTTAAGTGTTGACATATAATACATGGACGCGCCCCATAGAGTAAAATAATTGAAAAAGTAGTGAAAAGATAACGTACCCATAGTTAGAGAGTTTGTTTATTTATACCACAGCTGCATTCAACGAGCATGCATATATGCTACCAGAAATTGGAGAATACCTTTTTTGGCATATAAAAATGTTTGTATTTTAACGTTTAAAAAAAATATTCTTCCTCGGTGGATCCCATTCAGATTTTGGGGAATGAAAACAAAAATTAATTCTCTTTTTTGAGAACGTATTTCTATTAGTTTAATGATTGAACTTTTTTAAATTTATATTTAAAACTTCAAGTACAAAGAATAAGTACTTTGGTGGACTTATTGCTAAAAACAATATCTTCCAGTCAACCAAAAAACAGACTGGTCAAAAAGAAGAGATTTGTTAAAATTTTGTGTTAAAAAAAACATCAATATATACCAAAAGATAGGGTACACACCTAAAATTTAAAAAAACCTAATTAATTTTACATAACAGCTGTTTTTTAAATGAGTAAATATTAATTTCTAGTCTGCCTACTAACATAAAATATATTTGTTTAAAAATGCAAATAATCACTTGGTTCCCCGACAGGTACTTACACATTAATATTGGCTTATTAAACATTCGAACGCACTCTATACATTTGTTTCTTTTTTTTAATTAAAAGAGAAATAAGGTTCAAACATGGTTTTGACAAGGGACAATGCTGGGTCCACTATTATTTCATATATATTTTAATGAACTATGTGATCTTAAAGTAGAAGGATAAATATTGTCATATGCTAATGACACTGCTATTATTGTTTATAATAAAACATGGGAGTCAACCTTTAATGACGCTACAAAAAGTATTGCGATAGTTAATAACTGGCTTGAAACAAATTGACTTATATTTAAATTTATTTCAACAGAGCGGGAAAACATTATTGAGAAGGTAATATGGACGTCTAGGCATTTACAGGGCTAATAACCTGTCATTAGCTGGTTTAAGTGGCCACTTTACACACTGTATAACATTCACTATTCTGCCATATTTCCTCAACTATTCCATCTGTTGACTTTTGTGAAGTAAAGGAGCTGAAACCTTTATTATGTGGGTGAGATTCATCTGGCTGTACCAAATCAACTTTACAAATTTACTTAGTTTAAATCAAGAAAAAAAACATGTATTTGCCTTTCAAAATTTCAAACAAAGGTGACCCTTCACAGAATTTGTCAATTAAAATCCATGATTTAAAATGTAATGTTGATATTTGTGCTACAAAATAAGTTCAGGGGAAAGCAATAAATATTTGGGTATACACATAGATTATAGGCTAAATTGAAAAAAAAACATTTCGCTATACTTACAGATAAATTCAGATATTTATCTTATGTTTTCCAAAGTCTGAAAAATATCTTAACCAAAGAAAAATTAAAAATAGTATATTACGCTTTAATCCAGTCTTCGATAACATATGGTAAATTAGGGTGGGGAGGAGTCTTAGACGCGCATAGTCGCTCAATAGAAATTGCACAGAAAAATATAATTAAAATAATTTACAAAAAACATTTCCTAGTAATACATTATACGTAGAGAGTTGACTCCTTAGTTTTAGAAAATTACATTTATTTCAGTGCCTAAAATATGTTTACTTGAATAGGGAATTGTTTAGTAATAATTTAAATCGTATTAGTAATAAATCTGATAGTGTACTGTCAGTTCCAGGATGCAGAACTAAGTTCGCACAGAGGCACTCCTTACACGTTGGTCCAAGATCCTTCAATCTCCAAGAAACTACAAAACATTAAATCACTGGTACAGTTTAAAGTAGGTTTGAGGTCTTGGATAAGCATGGATGGAGCAGATAGACACATTCTTAAAAAAAAAAAAAAAAACATATATGCATACTGCAAATAAATCATATTTTTGTAATTTCAGCATGTGTTAATTTGGTTTTTCTTTTATTTTTGTTTTCTTTTCTTTTCTTTTATTTTTCTTTTCTTTTCTTTTCATGGTCATGTCATACCATATAGATGTGCTATAAACTTTTTGATAATTAAAAAAAGGAATGGCCCACGCTCAGTCTTTGTGGGCATTTTTTCCAATTCATGTCATAGCTTTATTTTAAGATATATTTTTCTAAAGTGTATTTTTGTAATTATATTTCTATGTTAATAATATGTGTATGGAAAAAAAACAAATAAATAAAAAAAAGGTACTAGAGTTCTTATTATTTACTTAAACATTTAAATTTTTAGACCATTTCCTAAAAGTCTTAAATAACTTGTGCTGCAAAAATAGGAATCAAGTTGTGGTAGAGTGGGATTTGAACCTGAGACCTTTGGTCCGAGAGTCCACAATACTACACCGAGACCACGTTTGAAATTAGGAGACATATGCACGAATTACTTTCAAAAGTTTACTTTGTCCTATAAATAAGTAATATCAATTAATTATTTGACCCAAGAAATGCAATGATGTAAGTAAAAAAGGAAGTTAATTCATAATAAAGTACATGCCTGTGTTGTGCATAATGCACTATACTAAACACACTAGCACAAGACAGACTAATTATTATTACAGATAAATTTATTTGGCAGTAAATTAATTGTAATATATAAATTGATTACACTAAACGAAGATAAACAGCTCAGTGAACACTAGTTTAGTGTTTTAGTAGATCAAGACTAGAAAATCTCGATCTTTCGATGCGACGAATCTGGCTTCCTGATTAGCCCCGCTTTCTAGAGACCTACAAACGAATAATGCGATTTGATTGTTTCCTTATGCCGGCGTCTCGAAATACGCCGAAAGGTTATCGTGTGATTTGATAAGACAAACCTCATCCCTACCTCCCCTGACTGCGGTTCGTCCGCCCCCACTTTCCCGCTGAATAAACACGAATGCAATGCCGCCAACCTTGCGAATGCAAATGCATACAAAATAATAATAAAAACAAAAAACCAAAGCGCCAACTTTGCGGGCAAAAAATACCGCGAGCAGCCAACTCCGTACGGGAGAGCGCGATGCTTTAAGTTTTAAGGGTAGTTCATTCTTAATCTAGATTCTATAAAAACTCTTCGTAAAGCGAGAGACGAATTAAATTGGATTTCAATTAAATAAAGACTTCTTTATGATGCGTTTGTATTAAAACTGAAAAATCGAGTTTCGAAATCTTTTATTTCTATTTTATAAGATTTTTAGTAAAAATGTACGTTCATTGGTACAACTAATATATATATGGTAAAAATATAATTCTTTCGACAAATGCAATTAATTTAAATGCAATCAATTTAAATGCACAAATTAAGTGAATTTTTAACTATCTTACACATGCATTTAATCATTTTATATGTACGGAAACAGTAAATCTGTGAAAAATCATAATAAATCCGAATTTACACACTGTAAAAACAAACTTTAATCATTCAATATAAAACTTCTAGATAGTATGACAATCGATCAAAAAATCAAATTTAATTATGCTAATGAAATTCACAAAGATATTAAAATAATAGTGCCGAGATATGTTCAAAATAAACTTGAAAATAATGAGTTCTTTTATTCGAATCGGGTTGTAGTCCCGTGGCTAGTGTTGCAGACTCAAACCCCACTCTACCCCAACTTGATTTCCATTTTCTAATAGTGAGTTATTTACAACTCGTTGAAAATTTCCACCAAAATTGAAATATTTGAGTAAATTAAAAGAACGCTAATATTTCTTAATCTTAAATCGTTAATGCATTTGAAATAAAATGTGAAAAATTACGTATAAATATTCTAGGTTAGATATTTTATAAGTAGTGAATATACGTAAAATAAAAGAAGTGTAAATAAAACAACAGTGTAAATATTATAAATTAGTACAGTAAGTGTGCAATAGTGTTAGAATAAGTTAAATTAATTTAAAATTTACATATTTATAAGTAGTAAATATGTAAATATTATAAGATACGGTTATTAACCATAAAATTAATAAATTATGTAAAAACCAATGAATTTCAAAAAACACTGTATTGTTTTTCAAAACCATTCATATGTATTAAATGTACTAACGAATAACTTAAGTAAATTTAGGACAGAATCTGATAAATGAAAATAAATCATTTACAAAAAGTTCGAATAAAAAATACGAATAATAAGACATGGAGAACAGATAAGGACCAAACGATAAACAAACTTAGATGGAATCAATTTAATAACAAAAAAATTTAGAAAATTTACTATTTATTTGAACTTTATTTGATACTGGGCAGTAAAAATAAGAAACTTGACTCTTCTTTCGAGTTTTTGACTAAATGTACCATTATGAAAATATTAAAAACATTTATAAAAAAACTGGAACTGCAGAACCGAATTTAAACTGCACCCCTAAATTTCAATTCCAGTTACGACTGTAAAATGACGTCGTACAAAATTTGCTTAGGAACTGATTCACGTGAAAATGGAGTTACAATACAGGCGGAAAGTTTGCACGGGGCAAAAAATAAAACGCAACCCTTCCGCGAGTATTAAATATAATTTGGATAGATAGATGTACCGGGCGGGGGGGCTAGTGGGCGGGCGGGGTGGGCAAGGGCAGGGTGCTTCCACGCGGTAGACACGGTAAATGAATGTGGCTAAAAATCACGTTAAGACTTCATTACGCTTGGAGGATATTTGTTTAAAATTTAGTTTCCCTGCCGCAGTAAGCCGCGAGCTGGGAGGAACTTAATGGCTAAGTGAACGGGTAGGTACGGCGGGAGCGGGGGAGGGGGAGGGGGGAGGAGGTCGAGTGCCGGCTGCAGATTTACTTGGGTTGCGTTTTTTTATCATGGCTTATTTTCTTAACCGACTCCGGGTTCTACATACCACAGGGCCGGTTTTCAATTGGTTGCAATCTCCCATTTTAGCGCTTACGGAATTACAGCTTTACTTACATACGAGCATTTCATTATCAGAAAAAGCCTCTAATTTTCATCATAATGCTTTCATTTATCCGTAGTATATTTCATTGGCATAGTAAGTGCAGCGAAAATAGATAATTTATTCGATGGTGGTAGGAGCGTGGGTAATGGGCTTTGGGGAGAAGTGTTCGATGGTTTGCCTTTCATTACCCAGTCGTAAACCGGTGGCGGTAAGGTGAGTTAAGGACATGTCGGAATAGCGCAGGACAGAGATACTTTCGCTGCAGCGATCGTCAACGTCAGGAGTAAGAAGAAGGTAAGATACGCAGTCCAGAGACAATGAAAAATTTGCAGTCTAAGACCCGGTTTTAAATATGTATTTCGTTTCAACCTTGCCTTATAGAACCCGAGGTCTTACATTTCATTTTCATTCCATTTATTTATTTTTAGTTACATTAAGAACGTTACAGAGTATCCAATTAATTTTCAACACATTACAAAATATACATATTAGATTTATTAAATAGAAAAGTTAAAAAAAGTAAATGGTCGTGTAAAATTGACATACATATTACAATTTGGAAATTGCCCTCCTAAGAGAAATCCCACTGTCATGAAATATATCGGCATCCGAGGCGATACGATTGAATACCACGATTGCTCTACCTACCGGCATTATCATTGGTTCTGCATCGTGGTAGGTAGAACAACCTTTGTTGCCTTTGTCAATGATAATTATCAGGGACAAATAGACCGAATTCATTCAGAATATCAAAATTATGTATGCGGCCAACAATGAGTTGAAAAAAGTGAACACCCAAATGAATATCCTTTCTCCCCAACAATGATCGGTAGCCCAGCACTCCTAGTAAGAAGTCAGTCGGGAAAAGCCAGGGGTAAAATCCATACTCCCTGAGATACAGATAACGCAGAAATTTTTTCGGCACCCTCTCTATCATTAAGGAATACGTGGTTTCATTTGGCGACCAAATGATGGAACTAAATTCCAAGCGACTTCTTACCAAGGAATTATACAATGTTTTCAGAACCTGAATATTTGAAAAAATCTTGGCATTTCCAAGAACAAATCCAAGCATTTTTAGAGAATTCCTGCATAATGATTATTCTATGTAGATTAAATAATAACTTCAAACAGCACTCCAAGATCCCTGGACGTCGACGCTCGTTCAAGCTTTACTCCATCCATGATATAACGGAAATAAATTGTTTTGTACGCTTTTGTGAACGATGTGACAAAATATTTAGCGACATTAAAGATTAGTTTGTTTAGTTTACTCTATTGTATAATATTTTGAATGTCATACTGAAGTTTCAAACAGTCCAAAGGAGTTTGTATTTCACAGAAAATTTTCAAGTCGTCAGCAAATAATAAAATTTGGAAAACCTTATTTCATTGCTAATGTCGTTTATAAATATTAAAAACAATATTGGTCCTAAATAAGACCCCTGAGGCACTCTCAAGGAGGTGTGAAAAACTGCAGATTGATAGAGTCCATATGACACATACTGCTTTCGATCTATAAGATAGCTTGAGAAAAATCTCAGAAGAATGTCACTGAAGGCAATCCTATGAAGTTTCTGAAGCAAAAGCTGGTGATCTACTTTATCAAACGCTTTTGAGAAGTCGTTGTACAAACAGTCTACCTGAGTACCTTTGTCATGGTAGACATGGTAGACAGACGCTCTAACCACGCGGCAAACTAATCGGTTTCAGCATATTTAACTAACGTTACTAAAAGTTATTGCATTTAAAACACGCGTCCAAGGGTGATATTTTGGTTACAAGAAGGTGCTTACTTTCGATAAATACTTAGTTAATAAACAATATTTGCATGTAGACTTACAGAACAAATTTACCAACCCTGTAATGTAATCTGAAACGTCGAAAAAAAGTGCAAACGATACAAGGCATATAACCCGAAAAAACTCATTGTATTTCGCAGTTTTATATTATTATTCTGGATCTTTTTAACGTCATCAAATCCCGGAGCAGTAAGAAAGCCACAATGTTAACAAATTAAAGCAAAAACTGGAAGCAATAATACAAAACATAGATCGTTTAAATACGTGTCAGCATTTATTGTGCGCAATATAATATGGCCTCCATCAATATAAAGTTACATTGACTGTCTAAGGGCCAGTTGCATAAAAAAAGTTAAGTTAAATAAAGTTTAAAATGAAATAATTGTTGCGTTTTTGACAAAATGTGCGAAACGAGTTTTTTATTAGACTTTTTAATGGGAATTCTTTTGTTCACTTTGACGAAAACGCTACAACTTTATTAAACTTGACTTTTTTATGCAATTTGCCCTAATTAGGGTTAGTAACACATGAGAAAGTAAAAAAAAAAAATACTATCCAAATTCACAAAGTTAAACATATAACTAGCAGACCCGACAGACGTTGTCCGAACGTTGGCTTGCCTGCTAGTAGCTGGTTCAGCAAAACGATTTTTCGATATTCGAATTTTCCGGGGTTTAGTTTGAGTTTTTTCTACGTCCTATTATGAATTTAAATCCAGGGACCCACTGAAATACACAAAAAACTTCATTGAAATCGGTCTAGTCGTTAAGGAGAGGTTCAGTAACATACACGCGTACAGAGTAATTATATATTTAAATCATCATCATCATCATTCCCCTTTCCGCACCTAATAGTGCATAGGGCACTGCATTGGTACACCAATCGCAGCTAACTTTGATATTTTTTTGTTATATGAAGGTAAGATGATCAGTATTACGCTTCAGGAGCTAGTTCAGGGACTATGAAACATTATAGTGTAAAAACACCTTTTTCAATAAATATTTCATGTCAAAAATGACGGGAATCAAACCCGAGACCTCTTGTGTGGTAGGCAAACACGCTGACCACTACACTACGAGGCCGACTATATACATACGTATGAAAAAATAATTAAAACATTATTTTTGAAAAAAAAATGATTACATATAGAAAATAATAAAGATCTTTATTCAGCTGTTCAATTTCTTTAAATATTTCTTCTTGCGGTGCCTTATCAGATCCCCCCGAAGTTGGCGATCACTAAAGCGAAAGCATCTCGGTCCTGCGCTACTCCGAGGCCAGGATAACTGATTGTTGGATGTTACTCGCCCTGGTAACTCCTGGGAAAAGATGACCAGAGCGGGTTCCCGTTGACTTCTCTGGTGGATTTTTCTGTCGGGGTGACCTTCCCTTAGCTGGTTGATTCTGGTTTGGAGACGCCGGAAACTCGCCTTTCATCCTATCGTTTTCTGCTGTGATCACACCGCTACGAGTGTGATCCCATTGCCCAGGGTTCACGACGTGGACTAACGAGTTGAACTAGTCAGTAGTGTTGCCGGGGGAATGCAACTGGGTGTTCGCAGCATTTAATAGAATCACACACTCCGGCAAGATGTGACTCACTGCGACCGTATTGACATGGCGGTTTGAACCCCGAATAAATATTTAAAAAAATATTTAAGCGATTTTATCGAACTAAAGTTAAAATCAGTATTTTATCAGTAGTAAATCAGACTATTAAAAAGACTCCGAAAAACATTTGTCTTAATTATAAATTCACTTCAATACTTCAGCCGTAAGTCTAGACTGGAAAATCATATCGAGTATTTTTCATACCAATAAGAACAAAGAACACGTCAAAGGTAATATGAGTAAGAAAGCATAGATCTTAGAATAGTAAGAATATGTTCAAGCGATTGTAGACATTCGTGACCTACAGTGTACAGCACAAAATACCGCGAACGGAATATAACGTTGCAACAGTGCAACGCCAAGAGAAAAATAATTGCAGTTTATGTCATCGTACTTAGTAGATCATACACGGTGTTCCATAACTCGCAGTGCTTAAATAAAAATAGTGTTTTATTGTGTCGTAACAAACGTATTACGATAACAATATTCGGATGTAAAAATGGTTGATTGATTATATTAGTGATAACAACGATTATAAAGAAAGTCTTTTTTGTATTTGAAAACAAAAATGTAACTTTAATTAAATGGTGCCACTTTGCTATTTTATCAAAATTTCAATAATTTTCAATTATTACACATGCCATACAACATTATTGAACAACGACAAATGCAACACCAGAGCAGCTCAAAATTTTATATTTATTTATTTATTAACGGACATTGTCCATATATACAATTTATAGGGTTTAAATATTACAATAAAAGAATAGTTTAAAACATTTTAAAAAAAGAAAAGAAGCATTGACAAACATAAAGGACATCGAGACAAGATCTGGACTATTTATTTAGTGCTCATTTAAATCGTTGTAAACCAAAACGTTAAAACAAAAAAAAGTCTAGATCTTTAGAGTTAGAGTTAACGATAAAGACGGGTCATTGGAGAATTAAGGCCATAGTTTGTTCTCTGCTGATCGATGAACAGTACTTCATTGTTTCTCAATCTACGAGTCGCAATATTGAATTTTACTTGTCCCAGTAATGATGGAACATAAATTATACCATTTAGTATGCCGAACCTATATATGGAGTCAATATTAGTTCTACGTTTTTGTAGACTGGAAATATTTAACATTGACTCTATTTCAGCATAAGAATAATTATCTCTCTCTAGTCCAAGCATCCACGCTATTTTTCGAAACAAGCGATGTTGGACTGATTCAATGTGATTTATGCGATTGACATAGAATGGAGACCATACCAGGGAGGCATATTCTAGAAGAGGGCGAACAGTTGAGCAATAAAGACTTTTGATTGTACGGACATTAGTAAAATCAGAGGATATTCTGTTAATAAAGCTAAGTAATATCAGTGATTAACTTACTGTATTATCTATATGCTCGTTGTATGTCAGTTTATAGTCCAAAACAACTCCTAAATCTCTGATGGACTTGACTACATCAATTTTGGAGTTTTCTAATAGTTGCTCGAAGGAAATTGCTTGTTTTGTTCTATGAAATGGAATTATTTTGCATTTTATAATACTTAGTTCTAATTTATTGACTTTACACCATCGGTTAAAAGAGTTAATGTCTGATTGAAGAAGAAAACTGTCTTGTAAAGTTTGAATTATTCTGAGAATCTTGTTGTCGTCCGCGAAGAGCCAAAAACGAGAGTAAGAGAATGATTTAGCAACATCATCAATAAACAAATTGAAAAGCAGGGGTGCCAAATGAGCACCCTGAGGTACATCCGATGTAACATCAACACTGGTTGATAAATAGTTATTTATCCGAAAATTTTGTTTCTTACCAGTTAGGAAGAGCATAGAACATTTTTTCAAAATATAAAAGCATGAATAATTTGGACATGTTCGAGGACTCAGCTTTCCATTACAAATAGAAACTGAGTCTCATTTAGCCCTTTAAAAAAAAGTTATTTTTATTTTTATTTATTAATATTTTCATTATTTATATTTTTCTGCGATCAGTGTGCCAAAGCAGTGCCTTATGCACCATTGACTACCTCAAGCGATTATTTTTGAGATATACTCCCATAATACGCATAATATTATATACATCACATTCCACACATTTCGCAATATATAAAACACTTCAAAATCAAAAAAAGACAATACCATCACTAATAAAATTATCTGTAGATACTTAACTATTCTCATAACATCTTGTTGTCCTATTTATGAAGTTGTATTACCTATAATATATATTGAGTTGTGAACGTAATTAGTGGCGTGTTAGGTAAATGTTTTTTTATGATAATTTCTATGTTTATACCAACACTGTGTGCACAACAATAAACAAAAATAAATAATCAAAATAAATAAGTAGTAGAGGGCAATAAAATAACTTTCCCATTCTAACCAAGATTTTTTTTCTTTCTAAGTAGGTTTTAGGTTTTTTATTTTATTTTATTTTATTTTATTAACATGAATGGCAAATCGGCCTTTCAAAAACATTTATAATGCTACATATTTGGCTTAGTTAAAAAAAAAAATAATAATAAAAAACATAAATTTCGTTATACCCAAGATTTATGTTTAAAAAAATAAACCTAAAACATATACAAGATTTATATTTAAAAAATTAACCTAAAAATTATACAGCATATTCAGTAGAAAGCTTAAATAATAAAACATTCTACAGTAATACAACAAGAAAATCATAAGTACTGTTTCATACAGCTGGGCAAAGTGAATAAAAAACTGTGATTATTATGAAATGCATGAATAAATAAATATAATTACCATTCACCATCTTTGAAAAAGTTCAAAAGGTTTGTTCTATAGGAACAATACCCTACACTAAATATATCAGATACGTGGGAATAACTATTGCCGAGTTCATGAAGTCTATTTAATACGGCATTACAAGTATACACTGTCCGTGAATTGTTTCTACAAAACGGTGGCACCTGTCTAGTCATTCTTCTAGGTACCCTGAAGTTGATGAGAGTCTTGAGTCCTGAAGTTGATTTAGTCATTAATATAAAAACCCGTTTTTATTTACCGCATCTGACTAAATTTTTTTCCAAATTGACATTGAAAACGAAAGACAACAGACTGCCTCAACACTATTGTAATCAGTCAGCAGTACCTTCTTATATTGTCTGAACTGTAGGTATTTCAAAACTAATTTTTAGAAAAATATTTTAGTATGAATTTTTTAAAATCAAATAAATACTGCACCTAAGAGTTTTCTGCCATCATGTAATTTCGTAAGAGGGTAGTGGGTGGCACGTCTCCTGAAGACAATTTAAATTAGTCGCTGACGAGGACGCTCAAGGGTCTCTACTACAAGCGTGGACACCAATACCAACTACAGTAACGTCGCACACACTAACACCAACATCACATACATTGACACAAACACCACACACACTTACACCAACACCTTATACATTTATTCCAGCTCTGTAATGACAGCAAGTAACGAAGTTTATAAATAATGATAATTTTTATGAACGTTTCCTGCATTTATATTACCTCCCGGAAGGAAGTTTTAAGTGTTTAAAACTATCTGCCTCGCTATTTGTGAGGTTATATTTAATGAGGTTATAAGAAGCGCTACATCGGATTTTTCCCTGTACACGATTTTCGTGGAAAAATCTGGTCAAGCGAATAACTGATAATAGGTATAAAAACCATTTGTTTTAACAATCGTGAACTCACGAGGGTTAGAACTGTAACTACAGGTATTTATTTAAATGATGTATCGGAAAAAATCATATGCTTTTGGGACATCTATATTGCTATTAACGAAGTCATTAATTATTATGACCAATTACTTGTCAAAAAGGCTCGTAAGCTACGCCTAAAATGTAAACTTCCAAGTTACTTCTCAGCTTTGCCAAAAGAAAAATTAGAAGCAAAACGCTACAACTCTGACTCTATAACAAAACCACAAGGCAGGTAAAAACTCTTATTTTGTTCGATTTTTCTTCTTCTATTTGTTTGATTTTAGGTAAAAGCAGCGTATGAGTTTTAAACTCACGCACATCTTCATATGGTTTATGAACTATCTGCAAGGTTGCAAAAACAAATCACTTAGGAAAGAAGAAAACTATTGTATTTCTATGGACATTTGTTAAAGCTTCTCAGCGAATGGCTCTATTTGCTTTGTGACCTAAAGATCTGCGCGTCCCTGATTCACGAAACATTTATTTAAAGTATTGGCACCCAAAGCCTTAGACTAATCGTCTTATCTTCATATAATTTTGAAGATGTTTTTTAAATTGACTTAAATTTATTGTCTTATATTTCACTTAAAGATTCTTCTCATCGTTTCTTTGAATCCCTTAAAATAAATATGTGTATATTTATGTTTTTCCTTTTTAAAAAAAAATGTTATTACTATTTTATTTCATTTTTACTTCTGAGCATGTTTTTCATTCTTTATTTCAATTCTTAATTTTTAATTACTCTTACAAATTTTCTTAATTTTTAATATTATTTCCATTTGTAAAAACTCACTACAAACTACAAACTTTAAAATATCTTTTTTTCACTTAAATTTTAATTGTTAAACAACTATCATTTATGTTTTTCTTTTTCCTTCTCTTTTTTATACTTTCATAATTAACCTTACGTATAATTGCTTTATAATATGGAAACTTCACTGGTCCATTAGAATTAAGTCTAATTGTGTAAAATATTAAACTTTGTAACTGTACTGTATGGTTCCTAAATAAAAGAAAATAAATAAAAATAAAAAAATAGTAAAAAAACTACGACAATGCTTAAAGGAGAGAAGTACGAACTGCTGCACCTAATTATAAAAGGCACAATAGAGGGTCGACGAGATGTGGGCAAAAGGCAAATCTTCTGGCACCGGAAGATACAAGACTGGACGAGGATTAGGACAGTGGCGGTGTTTAGAGCTGCTCAGGACAGAGGCACATACTCTCGGTGACAGTCAAAGTCGCGTCGGGGGGACCTGACATGACACACAAAGAAGAATAAGGACGATAATACGAATGCAGTTTAAGAAACAATGATGATGATGAAAGGCTTTAACCAAAATGAATTGAAATGGCGACAACTATATATTTAATACATGTAATGTGACGAATTTCAGTTTAGAAATTGGTTGTAGAAACTAGAAACCATGTAATCCGTCGTGAATTAGAAACAACGCAATGTAGCTGCTTTTAATGAGTCAAGCATTTTTATGTTTTATTGCCTAATGAAAAACAGCTCTTAGCCTACACATTTAGTAATACTACAAACAAGGAGAAAATTAATGAAAATCAGAAAAGTACAGAAAATTGATTAGTTAAGTCAGGAGTTCGCAATAAAACGTGAACACATAAGTTCATAGTCTTAATTGGTAGAAATTGATTCGAAATGACTTTAACGGTACACTTATATTTATCTCGCCAATTTGTCATTTTTTAATATAAGGTATTTTAGGCATTAATAATATTCTAAAAAATTAGCCAATTATTAATAAATACAATATTTAAAATCTTTTGACTGAAAATATTTTGTTTTTGTTAAACAGAAAATTTAAATGAAGTCCGAATGGGTTACCGAACTATATATTGAAACAGACACTTCTGGTCTATGCTAGACCACTTTGATCTCCTTAAAATGCATCATGCACTGATTCGAATTACATACAAGTGCAGAATAATCTGTATTGTTCGCACGCATGTGTGATCAGCAAGCCATGGCTTATGTATAAGTCACTGCACAACTCTGCTCCAAAATATCTAAAGGAACTCTGCATTTCAGATGAACTAGCTGACAGACGTCTTACATCAGAAAATTCAGAAAATTTATCAGAAAATTTATTATATCTCTATGCAAATAGCGCACTAAATTCAGCGAACGCGCATTTGCGGTTGCAGGCCCTACGGCATGGAATGCTCTCCCAGCAGAGGTCCGAAATTGTGAGAGTGATGTTTCGGAAGAAACTTAAAACCCACTTGTTTTCTGTATAATTTGAATAAATCCTTAGCATGTGGTGACAAAGTTTTATTTTTATCAAACATTATTTTTCTCAAATTAAAAAAATATATAATTAAATTGGTATCTTTATATAATCACTTTGTAAAGCGCCCTTGAGGTATTAAATCACGAAAATGGAGCTATATAATAATAACAATGGGGATATTGTATTGGTGATAAAATTACACTGCAAATATTGAAATACAAGGTATTTAAATCATTCTTCGCAGTATAATATTTATATTTAGTATAAATGTAAAACAAACACTGGTATATATATTGAATATGTATTTAAAACTGAGTAATTTACAATACATAAGCTCATGAAAACATTTTTGTAAATTAGAAGTATGTTTTTTATTTGAGCAGTGGGTACATGTATTTGGTATGCTAGCAGGTGTTCAAAATAATGAGGAAGTTCAATGGTTTGAAAAAAATGTTTATTTGTTAAAAGACTATTAGTTTAAGCCAAAATGTAAAAAAAATAAAAATATATGTAACGCATTATCATTGCTATGAAATTTCGTAATTTTAAAATTACTTCCGCCCGTAACGTGACGTGTTGTCATCGGTGAGTTGAGCTGACATTAAAGACGAACCCCGTAGCTATCAAAATATTCAAAACGTTAAAAAATGGCTATCTGAATAACGCCTAGTAGTATCTGGATACTGGAAATTTATCACAACACATACCAACGCTATAATAAGGAACTTCAGCCCTACGGGAAATTGGATACAAAAAATGTTTTCTTACGCGCGATAAAAATTAGAGCAATAAATTGTAATGCAAAGGTTCTTAAAAATGGACGAAAAAATAATAAAAAATATTTCAAAAAAAATTAACGAATTTGAACGATGTCACTGGTTCATATGAATCAACCAATGATAAGAGAAATATATCCTCGGCCAATCGGCAGAACTGACAGAGAATAAGCGGAAGAGAACCTCTGACGTCACATGCGGATTAATTTCAAAAATACGAAACTTAAAAAATTCACAGTGCTGATAATACGATATATGTAATTAGTAAAAAAATGGCTCAGTTTGATAGCCTATTAACAAATGGACAAATTTAAAAAACCACTGAGCTTCGTCCCTGATTATTCACCAGAACCTCTGACGTTTCTCAGTAGTTTTAAAAATATTTTTATACATTTTTTAAAAACCTCACGGAATTAAATGCTATAATTTTTACCACGTGAAAGAAAAAAAAATATACATCCAATTTCCCTCAGCTATTAATTTCCTCATTATATCGTAGATTAAGTATTAATAATTGAACATAATAATTCGATTGCAATAAAATATAATTCAATTTATCACTAAATAACATAACCTATCCTGACCCTACCAAAATCTAACCTAACCAGTGCAGAGCAGATAGTCGTTGTAGCAGTCTGTATTCGTAGTAGTTTTGCTAAAATGTATTTCAACACGGAGATTCTCTGTATTGATAAACAGTGTGCTCTTTAGTAACAGCAATGTGCGATCGATTGCAGAATCACTCTGTTCTGTCGTACAGTTTGGCAATACGCAGCCCGGATATGGAAAGCGGGAAAGAAAAATAATATTTATTTTTTGCGGAGGTTTCTCGCAATGGTACCATTTGTTGACAGAGCGTGTTTCCCTTACTATATTCTACCGTCTTTACGAAGAGTACATTATCTTGTGTTTTTGACGACCTTTTGTTAAATACAGATTCGGAATCATGAAGAAAAAATATTTATTTTAGTCTTACTCACGTATCTATATTTCTTCAGAAACCATAAAATCTAAGAAGCAACACTGCAGTAAGTAGATTTTTAGTTTGTAATTATCTTTAATTTAGTTTTATTTAAGTTTTTAAATTGAGAAATTATCCTTAATATAAAAACTCAATTAATCTCTAGGTTTTTTCCTTTCTTTTGAAACATGGCATATAGTGATGACGTGAATAGTATTGAAACTACAACAAAAATAACATTATTTTCTTTTACCGCGTTTTTAACAGATACATGTCTAACTGAGCCACTGCACTCTTCATACAGAGGGCAGTTTTTTATACGGACAGGAGGACAAAAAAACAATGATACCTACCTACTAGAGGAACTTTTTTAGCATCTCACAAATTGATGTGTGAGCGTAGGCCAGATTCACATGACCGCTATAATGTTTAATATCCTACTTCTTTGGGAGATATATTGTCTTAACCTTTGGCATCTCACTCGTGCCTCGACTGGCATTCATAACAAACATGCCGAATAGTCAAAGGAAGCCGGTGGGCTACGGAACCACAGCCACTAGTCAAATGAATATGACCAAAGTGTTTTTTTGAATTACAATTTTCTTTTTAGCAATAACGCATAGTAAATTGACCCGTCAATTATATATAAGTCACATCTAAGATATACTGAAATGATGGCAGGTTGACACCCAGAATAATAAAGTGGAGACCATAGGCAAACAAAAGAAGTGTTGGAAGGCCACAGAAAAGATGAGTCGATGACAATGCCTCTATTGCCGGTAAAACGTGGATGATGAAAGCGGGTGATAGGAAGGAATAGAGACGTTTGGAAGACGCTTTTATCCAGCAGTAGAGAGAACAAGGCTGAAGAAGAAGAAGGAGATATAGTGAAATTGCGTTTCATTGAAATTTTTGAAAAAAAGAGATAGCAAATCACGATACACATGCAAATTCATTAATTTAAGAAAGAGACATACATTAGTTTGGAGTGAATCTGTATCCGTGTAAAATAATATGGAATTTCGACTTACCGAAATTTTGTTACATGGTTGCGTGTAATAAATAAAACGATTTCAACATATTTATCTGAAGATTTATTTCCAACTTAATTGACTATAGCTAAATTATATACAATGAAATGAATACCGAACAAATACTGGTTGAACCCAACCGCAAGAAATTAACAACGTTGTTTTGAAGACAACCAGAATCAATGCTGGGCGGAGAGAGACTGAATCTGATTTTTTAGTCGTTGGTGACGTGTAGCGCTTTTGTGTTGGTAGGTCTGGCACCTGGAATTGCAAGTGTCAAGAATTGCAAGTGCCCATAAATTAATATTATTTTTGTGTATTTCGTTACCATAGATTAGGAGCTGTCAAAAAAATTTCAAATACACTTTAAAACATAACTAATTATCTACTTATTGCATAAACTGCATCGTATTTACGAATGAAACGCCATACTGGCTTGTTTTATTTTTCTCAGTTGCAGGGCAATAAAGCATTTTTTCATCTCACTCGCCGGCATACTTCTGCGGAACATCACGTCTGATCACAGTGAAAGTCCATTTGTCGAATCAAACCCATTTTTTGTAAAGCGCATATTAATTTATTATTAGTAGTGATTTGTATTGATTTTTAAAAAATAAATTTCCAAATGAAAGTAGTAAATTAGTGTACTAATGTGACATTCAGTTATCTTAATGATTTTAAATAAAAATAACTGTACGCAACGAAGGTTCAACTAATTATTTTTCAACTTTTGTGAGGTGTAAGTGTTTTTTTTTACGAAGTAATACATACTTCGTGATTGCTTGAAAAAATATTTAGCTTCCGATTACTATGATTGATCCTAAATTTAAACAGTGTGAAATATAAAATTTATATTTGAAGTACTGAACATAAAACAAAATCTATATTCTTTGTCGGGTTGAATATAAATGACTAATACATAATTAAAAACGGAATTATTTAAAGTTAAATATTTTAGTTTGACAGTTTGTCTTTCTTAGTGCCGTTGACGTCATGATTATTTTCAATTTTTTGTGGTAATTTAATGTACTTTCTTAATATTTAACCAAATAAAACTTTGTATTATAAAATGGTGGTCCTCTTGGTGTTATAAATAGTTAAAACGCCTGTCTCACTCAAGGGGGTTGTCGGTCCAATTTCTGGTGATTATCAATAGTTAAATGCGATTTTTCTCAAGAAAGGGTACTTTGTGTTGTAATTTAGGGCCTGTACAAAAAATAGGCAGTAAAACGACATTTTATTTTGGACTGTAAATATATATTGATACTACCAATTTGAGCCAGTGCTGTATGTGAGTATATGGAACGGAGTTACAGACACGATTGCCCACCTTATCAGATATTGATGAAATTGATTGTTTGCCCGGTTCGGGCGGAAGGCCGTTACCTGCTTAATTACATATTGCTTATATGGGCACATAACAGATATTAAACATGCTTCTCTTCTTATCCCAATTTATTCCAGGTTTTTATTTATTATCTATGTTTTACAAATAATACGTGCCAGCAATCTTAAGTTGCGATAAAAAAGTTTTTTGGACAATGTTTTGGCAAATTGTTTATTTATTTTAAAGCTTCTTATTGCCTGTCTTTTCCCACCAGTTTTATATTTATTTTAGTTATTTTTTTTTTTATTTACACTCTTTATCAAAATACAATTTTAAGTTTACCACTATATATTATGTATTTTAAGTAAAAAGTGTTTCTTATAAAATCGGTAGCTTGGATCTATAAGAGTCAAAGTCGTAAATCGTTATATTACAGAAAAGTAATTATTAAGCCATTTTGTGGCGTTATAACAAATTATTTTATGTCTTTGATAAAAAATATAAAATAAAAACATTAAAACGCATGTATATGTAAATAAAATAGTTACATATTCAAGTTTTCGGTAAAAATTAAAGCAATTAATTGTATTGCGAAGTTTTTTGAAAATGAATGAAAAAATAATAATAAAAATGCACTACTTTGAACGACGTCACTGGTTTATATGAACCAACTAATAATATGAGAGCTGTGAAGGATATCCGGTTTGCTTACCGTAAACGAACCAATCGGGAGAACTGACAGAGGAGAACTTCTGACGCCACACGCGAAGTTATTTCAGAAATACAAAATTTAAAAAAATCATCGCGCTGATAATACGATGTATAAAAATTTATTTCAAAAAAAGTTAATTTGTGTACTTATCAAATTATTTCGTTTATTTATGAAACGTATAAAAAAATAGTAAAGGTTTTCAGGCAGGAAGCATAACATAAAAAGTACTTTAACGTGGATATATTTCATTTCGAAGAGTATAAACTAGTCTTCTCTATGTGGGTGTTCAAATATAAAATGACTAGCAATCTCAATGTTGATAAATTACTTTGTACTTATGCAGATTATTCCAAACATTAGAAATGTAGCAAGGACGTTAAGAATAATTACCGATTTAGCGTTAAAGTGAGATTGTATGTACAAAGATACGAAATCGGAGCCTCCACTGAGACTGTTGGACTAGAGTAGTGATGGAAGTAATTGGAAAAGAAAATCGTTCGAGTTAAAAAAATCGAATGACTCAAAAGAGCATTCAAAATAATGTTATCATTTTTAGTTTTGACAAAAATATTTTGAGTTTGTCCATATGTTCTCCATCTCTATTGTATTATAGATTTTATTTTTTAATTATATTTTTATTGATAAATCATATCCACAAAGTATTAAAAAAAGTATAATACACATGAATTACAACCCCACAATTGACTACAACCAAATTCGGGACTTATTTATAAATAAATACATTTTTTTTTAATAGCACACATTCTGAACAATAAAGAAACAAAGCAATTAACTTATTTATTTTTTTGGGCACACACAAATAAACCCACGAATACATGGCCGGTGTGTGGGCATACATATTTTTTATTTATTTAAGGGCACTGGAAGAATACGGTAGATATTTATTTATTTATATACGGCATTTTTGCCATTAACATATATGTGGTATAAAGAGTGCTTAAAAACAAAAAAAATAAAAAATCGAGAATGAAATATTAATATACTCGTACTGTACACATTATTAATTACTTGAAATACATATATATTTTAAAGAAATAATACAATAACAAAATACATTAATCAATCAAATTATAACTATTCCAACCCAATCTCCTGAAGATGATTTGCTCTTTTTGATAAAAAAAAATGTTGGTCACTTTATTTTTTAAGTTAGGCTTATGATGCATATTCACTCCCGGTAGTCTGTAATCTAACAATATGTGAGTTATATTGAGCTACCGTTCGAGAATTTTGACAATAAAATATTGTAGATGTTCTGCTTAACCTAGGTGGTACATAGAATGAAATCAATTTCAGCAGATCAGGGGTATCAAACATTGGTTTTATTATTTTATATACAGTCGTAAGATCGGTCGATGTTCTTCGTTTTTGCAATTTAGTTAATTTAAGAGTCTTTAAAAAGTGCTAAATGTTTGTTAAAAAAAACGAAACAATAATGTGTAGGAATATGTTATACATTGTGAAAAGAAGCAATTTCAAGGATGTTAAATCAAAGATTTACTTAGGTTATTGGAACAGTCAGTCAGAGTATTCGGTTATCATAACCGATTTCGCACATCTCTAATCCTGTCCATTACTCTACATCCGAGAGGAACATTTATCATCCTTCCATACGGCAATTATGTTCAGAATGTCTTAATAAACATATGGTGCTACGAAACGATTAAGGTTACTTCGGGTCCGGAGTTGTATTGTAATTTGACGTGTCTGGATAGATTTATTGCTCCACATTAGAGAAGATTAGAGACCGATTTGGAAATTGTAAATAAAGATGTAACTTTATTGATAGAGCACGAATATCTCAATACACTCTCCAAGTCTATATAGGTATGTGTGTAAGAATTGTAAATAAAAAACAAAAAGTATATTCATGTTTTTCGCTTGTAAAATTATTCGAATTTCGTTATTTATTTATTGTATTCTTGAGGATTTTTTTTCATATTAATCAGGAATGACAACCCCAATTAGAGTACTCTTATTAGGTTACTGAAATATAAATTTAATTAACATATTTTAAATTGAATTAAGACTCATTTTATCTGTCTGCAACACGCCTACACTTGTTTTTTATTATGCTTATGCTTACACACACCTGAACACTTATTCTCACACAAATACACCTGTACACTTACTTTCATACAAATACCCACAAACACACCATTTGACATATCGGGTTGTGGTCCTGTGGCTAGTGTCTCGGATTCACGAACCAAAGGTCTGTGGTTCGAATCCCACTCTACTCCAACTTGATTCCATTTTCTAATATTGAGTTATTTCCAACTCGTTGAAAATGGCCCTCAAAATGCAATATTTGGGTAAATCATAAGAACGCAAACATTTATTTAAAAAAAAAATAAAAAAAATGTATATTTAGATTTATTTATTCATGTTTTTCTCTCAAACTATAATTAATAATATAAATAATGTGTCGTTTCTGGGGTTACCTGTGCCGAGAACAGTTAACAATATACTTTTTTGAAATGTTTTTACATAGAGAATAAACAAAAAAGACTAACTTAATAAACAGAGATAATTAACAAAATATTCACCGTTTTAAAAACAAGGTATATATGTACATCTATATTATTTTTATTACAAAACGCACAATGAAAATAACAAAAACCTAACATAAGCTATACACTTGTGGAGCGGTTGATTCAATATTTATTTATTTATTATTTATTTTGACACTTTATATACATATACAATAAATATACATATAAGGGCGGGCATATTGTCTTAAGGTAATTTCTTCCTACCTACCCAAACCGTTCAGTTTGAGAAAATTATCAATACATGGTCATATTGAATCTTACAATTTTATACAAAAATTAAAAGCAAAGATTAACAAAAATAAATATATATAAAAAAATAACACTATACTATGAAGAGAGGAGAGGGGATGGGAAGAAAAGAAGAAGGATAAAGGAACAATTTAAATATTTAGATAGTGACATTTCAATCTTGACTTAAATGTAAATAAAGAAGGGGTGTCTTTAACATTAGTGGGTAGATTATTACACAATATTGGTTTGGGCGAATGAGACAATCCATTTTACTTCTACCTAGTTCCACTATCCATGTACCAAAATTTTATATATAAGATTTCTATTTTAAAATTTTTGCTGGTTTGTCTTTAAATCTCATCTTTATTAATGTAATTTAATCATTGTTGACTGTGTGTTTCTGTATAGTAAATAAATAGGCAATAGGCACCACGGAATTCATATTTATAATTATACACATATATGCTTTGAATATATGTTTACTAAAGACCTTTATATGGGACCTTTAAATTGTTGCTACTCCTTTACAACGCTTTCTGCACGCTTGTTCATTAATTTTGTTTTAATCTTGTTCTCTATCCAAGCTGCCTCTTCTTCATACCTACGAGCTTCCATAGTTCTGAAAAGCCATCAATGACTATCTTTCGGCTTTATTCGGTGGAACTAAGGGACGCGGAATTGACGTGGGAGGAGGCGAGAGTTCTTGCTAACGACAAGGTCTCCTGCTGGTCAATCACAGATGTTTATCACTTCAACACTTATCAATAAGACACTTTTATCGCACCAACAAATACGGCCATTGTGATTAAGCTGCTGAAGGCGTCCAGCGTTGTCTATATGGATGTGATATTAAACGTTATTTTTTGTTTAATTATTTGCACCTAAAATTGGAATTGAAGTACGCTTTTGGAAAAATATGATTAAGACATAATTTGTCATTTCATTGATTTAATAATTATCAGGTCCCCCCGAAGTTGGCGATCACTACAGCGAAAGCATCTCGGTCCTGCGGTACTCCGAGGCCAGGACAACTGCTTGTTGGGTGTACTCGCCATAGTGGTTCCGGGGAAAAGATGACCAGAGTTGTTCCCCGTCGCCTTCTCTGGTGGATTTTTCTTTCGGGGTTACCTTCCCTTAGCTGGTTAGTTTTGGTTTGGAGGCGCCAGAAACTCGCCTTTCATCCTATCGTTATCTGCCGTGATCACACCGTTATGAGTGTGATCCCAATTCTCGGAGTTCGGGACGTGGACGTTAAGGAGTTTGACTAGTAAGTAGTGTTGCCGTTGGAATGCAACTGGGCTTTTGCAGCATTTAATAGAATCACACTCTCCTGCAAGATGTGGCTCACTGCGACCCTACTTACGGTTTAAACCCCAATGTGAAATAGTTAACAATAGTTAATTGTCTTTAAAATGTTTGATAGCTAAAAACTTGATGATATCATTATTAATCTGGCGTCATTATACGATAAAGAATGATAGCGTCATTCTAACCGTTCCGCCTCCAAGATGTCAAATTAGAATACTATTCTGCTTAAATAGTTGATAATGATCGGTAAACATGATTATGATCATATTAGTATTTTTTACTTTGACGTCGGAATTACAACATAACACCAAAAAAACAAATATTTATTATTCGACAGTATTATTTTTTAAAATTCTATAAAAAAAATATGTACCTATTTAAAAAAAATTGAAAATAGTCAACGAAAAAAAAATCGTCAATATAACCAAAAATAAATTATTGGGTGTTAACAACAGTTTTATCCGTTTTGTTCCAAATGAAGAGAACAAAAGGACAAAATGAAGAAATAAATAAAACAAATTAGTCAATAATGTATTCTCCTTATTGTCATATTAATACGCATAGAGATGCCTTGAGTCCTTGAAAATGATGACCTTAACTCATGCCCGACACGTATTTAGTCGTTCTTCGACCGCCAGTCTAGTGTGACGTTTAGAATCGAAACCAAAATGACTGCTGTGTTGAAAACGCGTAAAAACCTTTTGGTAAAACATTGTAAAAAGGATTGTGTAACTTGTCATCGGTAAATATTTGATAATAATATTCAATATAAATATTGTTTTTTGTAAACGTCAAACTACGCCAAGCGTCGCAATTGCGAAGCTCCTCTTGAAGAAACAGGGGAGCACTGATAGAAACACGTTTTTAAAATACAAACGTGAGCTCATATAATTTTTGCATTTTTCAAAATCTGGGGAAGAAAAGAAATTATAAGGAATTTAAGGAAAAAATCTGATCAGGATCCACCAAAAATGAATGTTGATTGTTAACCTTAAAAAACAAACTTATTTATGTAATGTGTATTCTTAATTTTGGTAGCCTATGCATGATCGTTGAATTCTCCCCAGGTATGAATAAACAAACTTAGTCAGTAACTATGGGTACATTTTCGTGTCACTACTTTAAAAAAATATTTTACTCTATAGGGCGCGTCTCTTTATTGATGTCAATTATTCTCCTTGATTACTTTACAATAATTTTGCCAATAATTAATGGCATCTTCACACTTTTTTTCTTTTGAATGACGAATAAACTTTTCCTTTCTTACTAAGGTTTTTAAAATACAGTTATGCCTGAAAACCTTGAGAGCTTCTACAAATCAAACATTGTAAATAAATTTAAAATAATAAATTTGAAGAGCAAAGTTTAACAAACGATATGGGTAGGTATTTATTGGAATTTGATTTAAATAAAAACAAATGAAATGGTTCTCCGTGTCCACTAGAACATCAAACAATCATGCTCATTTAATTTACTCAATAAATAATGCCGTTTCAAAAAACAATAAATACCGCATTTTTCTTTTGCATAATAAAATGGTACGTAGGTACGTAAAGATACTATTAAAAAGCATGGTATTCATAATAATACTATAATGATTAAATCAAGTGGTAAACAGTTAATACACACGTTTTTATTATTAATGTTTAAAGATTTAACTGTGTGAATTTTATGAAATGTTGATAAATAAAATAATATAACCACTTACCGACTTTTGTACTGGTGTCGGGACGTACCTATGGTGAAGGTGTATACTGAGATTTGCGTGATAGTGTAATAAGTGTCCCGATGAAGAGGTGGGAACGTCTTTTAAGTCGGAAATACAATTATTTATTAACGTTTAGTAAAATATTTTACTTAAATAACAATCCTGAGCAATGAACTACAGTTCCAAGCAAAAGGCAGTTACCAACATTCGAAAAGTTTTGACGAAAAGGAGGATTTATGTAATTGGGATTTATTAACTGTATATTTATCAAAATAGTTTTTTTTTAAATTAAGATGTATTCATTGGAGTAAGTTATTTAGAAATAGTATAATTATTTATCAGATAGCGTGAAAAAACACAAATTTTTTTGCTCGGAACTGCAGTGCACATTTTTTTTTATAAACAAACCATCATGCCTTTTCTCCGTCAGTCTTTCTATCCCTAGTAAACATACTTCCCAGATACACAAATTATTTTACCTGTTCAAAATATCTTCTTTCACACTGATCTCACATTTAGTCATACTTATTTTATAACGGTTACTTACATTTCTGCACGGAAAAAAGAATAATTATTGGTCAAAATGTTAATTATTGATTCGATTAGTGATTCGATCATAAAATTCGTGAAATAACCATATTATTTGTTGTAATTTCGGCCTTTATCGCTGATCATTAGGTCCCCATTCCGCCTCCATAGCGCATCACACATGTAAGCATAGCATACTGGCTAATGAGCTAATAAAGCGATCAGCTTAGTACAAATAATATCGGCCGATGGATTATTGATGATCGCGGCTCGCCGGAGTCAGACACGAACGCGGGACCTATTGTTGCTAACCATTTATATGATATCTTGATTCACGGATATTTGTAATACACATATCGAAATTTACAATCAGCCATTTTGACCTCACAACAAACGATTGCTCTTTAGGCACAGTTATTTATAATTCTACGATTGTTGTTTAGATTTATTTTAAGGCATCATTAGCGTTGAAACGATAAAAGTAGGCACTATAATATAATGCATGTATATTTTAACATTTCAATACTAATTGATAGCAGTTGACTTGGGGAAGTATAGTCGTACCTAATCAAAATGGTTTTATAAAATATTTTCACGGACATTTAATTGTACGGCGATTTGCTTTTAAACGAACGATTTTTTTTTTATAGCAGTTTGAAATTAACCATGATAACAAAATTAATATGACGATGTTGCGGTTATAATTAACGATTCTGTCAAAGGTCTTTAAGTCACTGTAGATAATCTAAATATGTATTCCATATGCATGGGTTTCAGCAAACAAAGTTTGATGTTCTTTTTTGCCTTGATGCCCAAATCCCCTGACTGTCAAACCTAGTCACTGAAAGGGTCGAGCGTCTTAAATACCTGGAAGTATATGTTACAGAAAACGGCAGCTTTCAAATGGAAGTGGGAGTGCAAATATAAATAACAGGCTCCACTTTCAACAATATGAAGGCTGTCTGGAGATTGGATACTTACCGAGTAAAAACCAAATGCCGCCTATATAACGCACGCATAACACCTATTATCATCTACGGATGCGAATCATGGCACCTCACTAAGGGCCGAAACAGCAAAATACTGAGTTTTGAGAATAGGTGTCTCCGAAGAATCTTGGGTGTGCGGTGGTTTAAATTTGTGAAGGATGGAACCATTAAAAGACTCTGGTGAAAACTATCATCTAGCGGGGTTAGCCATATACTGCAAATGCCTCCCAAAAGCCTTAACCACGCTTGCATACTTTACAAGGCATCAGGTTTTCGACGTCCTGGACGTCCACCGATGACTGTTCGTCGGGAATTTATGTCAGAACTACGGGACGCAAACATGACTAGGGAGAACGCACAGGAGCTGCCAGCCGGGAGAGATGTATAAAGGCTCTTTCGGGACACCATATCCTCCAAATAATGAGGAGACATGGAATGATGAAAATTTACCAGAATACATATTAAATACAAATAAATTTCAAATTACTTCGGCAATAATTAAAATTCACTGATTTGATAAAAAACTCACATTTTGTACAAGGAAGTAAGGTAGTTTACGCGTAGAAATTTTTATAACAGTGCGGATTTTAAAAACGAAAATTAAAAAAAATATAACAGGATAAAAAAAATTTAACTTTCTTATTGTACATAATTTGACGAATTGTTATATGGATTTAAATTTTTTTTATTTTTTATTAACAAATTTTATAAAAGGTACACGTTTTTTAAAAATTTCTATACATATCTACTTTTACACATCTAGTTAATATTATCACTGTAATTCTCCAAAAAAGAGGCTAACTCTTGTGCTTGGAGAGTGACTTACACTTATAAGTAAATATTAATTTATACATGACAATTATTGATGATTGCGGGAATAGTATATAAATATTATTTTTTTATATCATGGAACATTGTCTATTTCTAAAATCAAGACCAGAATATTTTTGCAAACAGGAAAATAGTCACGTTCACAACACTAGTAAATAAGCAAATTAATAATTCCATTAGGTTTTATACATGGTGGTAAAAATATTTAATAAACAACCGAAAAATAACTGCAATAAATGTGAAATTACTCAGTTTCCAAGGAAAATAACTTGATAGTTCAGTGTTATGGGAAATTGGATATAAAAAGTTTCATTACGCGCAGTAAAGATTAGAGCTTTTAATTGTGCGGCAGTTTCTCAAAAACATATGAAAAAAGTAATCAAAATGTTTCAAATGTTTTCAAAGTACTTTGAACGACGTCACTTGTTCTTCCGAATTAACCAATTATAGTGTGTGCTTTTTTATTTTATAGGGAAGTTCAACAAAGGTGTATACTAGAAAACATACAATTTAAAGTTATTATACGATGTGCATATGCATATATACCTTCAATTATAAAATGAAATAAAATACATAGATAGAATTACACTTATTTTTTTAATATATGTTTTTCAATTTTTATACAGTATACGAGAATGAAAAATAAGTTGGACGTGTACTTATTAACAAAGATTTGTTCCTAAAAGATTATTCGCAAACGTTTGGACAGGATCATGAAAAATGACAATTTTGTTATTTTGGCAGTACAGGTAAACGTCGTTTTGCGCCGGTTCGATTACGCCGATTTACAATTACGCCGGTTGGTGCTGGCGTGGGATTCCCTGGTTCAGCCGACACCAGACAACAGTAGGCGCCGCGATTCTAATAGCAGACACACTTTTACACGTTATTTTTTTCTATTACCGTGTACGCGAGTAGCCAATTGAGTGTGTTAAATTGTTTCGGAGTTAATTTTTGTTTGGTTTTTAAGAAAAACAGATATGTATGATTATATTTGTTATTTTATTATTATTAAAATTAAAAGAATATTAAAATATTTTTAATGTATGTTATGATTCTACACGAAAGGAAGCAACAATCAAAGCAAATGAAATTGGATGTTTTTTTTAAAAAAGTGTGAGAATTTAATTTAGTACCGACGAACTGGTAAGTATTAAAAAAAAAAAAACATTATTTATATCAAGAGATTGTTATATATTTTGCAAACGAATTTAAGCTGTATTTATTAAAAACATTTATAACTTATTTTGAATATATAAAGGATACGTATGAAATAAACATGTTAGATTGTTTTTAGAATTTTTACACGGAACCTAACCTCATATCTTCCATTATATTTGTGTTCATTTTAAGTCGATTTTTTTTTGACCAGTGTCTCTCGGAACAGAACCCCGGTGTAAAACGACGTCTACCTGTATATATTATATTCCCGGCACATGCGGGCCATAGGTGTGTGGTATGTAGCATTACTTGAAAACAAAGGTAGTTTAAATATGTCCCGATGTCTGAGTGTTCTAATTCCCGCATTTATTTGTATGTTATTGAGGAGGTTAATATTAGTGTTGTGATAGATTTCCGGGTTACGGAAAGCCAACCCACCCAA
>NW_028279211.1:0-27788 GCF_059751315.1 Micrasema longulum | reverse complement strand
TCTGGGCCCGTATTGCAACGGGAAGTTATATTCGACTGGCTATAAAGAAAAATCAATATTTGTGTACAAAATTGAGTTTGCATGAACATTAAAAATATTTTCATCGGTAACCTATAATTAAACATGTTTAAAAGAAAATATGTTTAAAAGAAGATTCCCTATAGACAGAACACCTGTTTAATTTAATTTAATACGATGTCAGTAATTATACCATGTCAATCACTTTTCATGTAGTCGTACGTTCAATATTATATTTTGTACCTTTTACATTATTTTTATGTAACTTTTTTGTTTTCTTATTTTTTAAATTTATCTTATTTCTTAACAAATTACAACAGGAATGGAGAATACCTTAAATAAGGGAATATGAAAGTCTAGGCATTTACAAGGCTTATGACCTGTCATTGGCTAGTTTAAGTGGCCACTTTACACACTGTAACATTCACATTCATTAATGACTCCCGAGGGGGTGAAATCCAGTCTTTTGTCTACAAACATTTGAACAAACTCAAATATTGCATCGTATTTATATTTACTTTATTTTTATTACTGCATATAAATGTATGTATTTTTATTTTATTTGCAACTTGTGAACTCATAGAATTTGCGGAGGAGTATAAGTATTTGGGTATTTTTATTGATCATAATTTTAAATGGGATTGTCATATATTTAAACTTTGTGATCGATTGCGGACTCTTGTGAGTACTTTTTATAAGTTATCTTTTATTTTGCCTAAAATCACTCTTAAAATTATTTATTTTTCTTTAGTAGAATCAATAATAAGATATGGTATAAAGTCGTGGGGACATTCGACTAAAAGTAATATTAAAATGATCCGGGGTCTACAGTATTCTATAGTTAAGCGAATTGTACCTGCAGAGATTTACGAACAAAGAAGTAATAATGATTTCCTGTACAAAACAATCAAAACTCTGCCTGTTCGAGGACTACTGTGGCTTTGCATCATTTTGGAACAATTTAATAGTAATACATTCAAGTTTCCTCTCAAACATAAACATAATACACGCTCCACGTCTAATGATGGCTTGGTAGTACCAAAAGTATGTAATAAATATGGAAATAGAACTCTCAAATATTTGGTACCTAGAATTTTTAATTTATTACCAAAAGAACTTAAATTTAACTCACATTGTAACAAGAGCAAAATAAGAGAGTGGCTACTCGATCAAGAGTTTATATGTGAATAGTAGCTTAGGTGTAAGTATTTTAATTTTTCATATATTTTCTTGTATTTAAAAAATAAATTTATATATTATTATTTGTATAAACATGTTTATTCTGATCTTTCCGGCTGTTAATTTTTATCTGCTATTAATTGTTTTTATAAATGTAAATAATATTATTAAGTCAGTGTGAATATAATCTTCACCAACAAGCTACAAAAAGTGGCTTGGTGGGATTTTAGTTTTAGTAAAAATATAACAAGTGAATTTTTTTTTTAAATTGTAAAAATGTATAATTATGCTATTAAATAATAAAATATATAAAAAAATATTAATTGTTAAATTGCGTTTATTTGGATGCCGATAATGTACTTAATCAATAGCTTACATCACTGCGGAAAATTTATATTGACTATTTTCAAAATTTTCGTTTTTATATATACTTATTTTCTTTATACAATATATGTAAAAACTATTGTTTTTTTCTCAAATAAAAATAAATAAATAAAATATGTATGCATATTGTGCTTTTCATTCAGAAAACTTAATTTTACTTTGTAGATGAAATTGAACATAAATGTTAACTTTCCATTGTGATCGGGGCCCTGGTAACGTGTCGGAAGGTGCAACAGTAAAAGTTACATTCAACTTAGCGTTTTGAAAGTTTGTACTGGTAAAAACTCATTACTCGCACAGGCACCGTATATTACTATACGTATAATAATACACTTTGCCGCTGTGAAGCCACCAAATACCTTCTTACAATGCATACGGCTAGATATTAAAATGTAGTTGTTAACGAAAAGCGGACTGAAGCGAAAAAACTCATTTCATTCTGTTTTGTAAAATGTTGGAACACGGAATGTGGACCTACCTTTGATACGATGAGGATGTTTTTCAATTTTGGGCACTGGATGATGAAATTCATTATGAATTATGCAACGATTTATGATAACTTTTACAAACGCGCGACACATCCATGCATATGTATGCAATCTAATGTAATGTAAAAATGTTGTTTTGTTTTGTTTTGTTCCAAATCCAAATGTTCTAATTTTGTATTTCTTCTATCTTGATGTAAGGTACGTACCATAAGGATGGGTCAAGGGAAGGACGTGAAAGAAAGGTAATCAGCCAGGAATAATATCGTTTAATGCTGTTATTTAAACAGTAGTCGTGATTTTTTTCTTTGCACCATACTGCCATAATATGTGGTGAGTAGAAAATACAGATTCCGCCCATTTTTAAACCCTAAAAAATCCGGGGTTGAACTTAGCTGATCTTGTGTGCTCAGGCGAGCGTTTTTAACTGCTGCTTATGTTGACAATAAACTAAGAAGCGGGCTTAGAAATGAAACATTACATGATTTAACATTCTTGCTCTGGTATTTTCAGAATGCCAAAAAGATTTCTTCAAAATGCTTTTCTAATAATTTTGTTTTATTGCATTTGCAATAAACACGTTGAATTTTTAGTTTATTGTGCAGAAACCAAGTATTTTTTTTCATTTTTGTCTGTGCATTTCACACGATGTTCTCTAACTACTAATTACCGTATAAAAAATAAACGATTTTCAAAAAACTGCTAAGTTTTTTATTTTTTAATTGTCTTTTTGATTTTTTAAATCGGGTTGTGGTCCCGTGGCTAGTGTCTTGGACTCACAGCTCAAAGGTTTGTGGTTTAAATTCCAGTCTACCCTAACTTGACTCCCATTTTCTTATAGTGAGTTATTTACAACTCGTTGAAAATTGCCCTCAAATTGAAATATTTGTGTAAATTATAAGAACGCAAATATATAATTTTTTTTCTAGTGATTCTAGCTTAAACCACGTGGATTCTCCGTAGATAATCCCGGATCAAAATCCCGGGGTAATTCTGGGATCTAGAGATTATGCATAAAAAATCACGAAGAGAGAGAATTATTTATTAATTTAAATGTAATGTTTGCTATATAAGATGGACCGACAAAATGTAGGAACTAAGGGATTCCTTATTAAGAGGAAATGCTATAGAAGAGAATTTTGATGAATAGATAATATACATTGTTTTTCTGTCACTCTCTCAAAAGTGCCTCTCCGATATTATGTTGTCGGAAAAATACAACTGCACGTCGGACTGATTAAAAATCGAGGTTTCGTTGTCCCTTTTACCGCGCCCCAAAACTGAACCGAATTTGTTATGTTTTTTTTTGAGAAAGAGTATCATAATAAAATTTTCTGTGTTGATATCTTTTCCATCAATTAAAATTATTTATCAATTTGTGTACCGTATGTCCAGAGAGGGCAGATAAAACTGGACGCTTTTTAAAAATTTTGTATGGTCTTAGCTCCCATGAGAAACGATTTATGAAAAATGCAAAAAGATAGAGACACACCAATGATAAATATCTATAGTGTGTAAAAAAAACACTGTTCTGGAGACATAATCTAGGGAGAAAATAAGGGAATACATTATGATTAAGAAAAAGCACACTCAGTTTCTTCGTGAACGAGCGGGGAGGAATGAAAGCATATCATACACCCAGCGATTCGATCCACAAAAATTTTTTTTTTCGTAGATAGATGTATCAATAATACCTCAAGCGACCTGACATCCGTCCGGCTCCGATGTTTATCTGAGATTATTTTTTTAAGACTAAGTCAATCGACAAAAAAATATATTGTTTACTCGGTTCGCTCCTTATTTTTTTTAAATGAAAATCACGCACGACACAATCATTGAAAAAGACTAATGTTTAAGTAAGTGGCAGAACAAATACATACGTATATGTTTTTTATTATTTTTATTTGCTTTACAATGTTCTTCAAATTAGCTTTAGTATTAAGGAAACGGAAGGAAAGGTTTTCGTTTATATTTAGGTATGTATATCTGTGTTTATTTATGACATATAGGTATAATAGTTTATTATTTATTAATTACATTATACATACATTCGTTAAGGACAGAGACACAGTTTATAGCGACACAATCAGGAACGACCCATTCCTGTGAACTTGCTCCGACTAGCTGGAAAATCCGGGTTGAGTCGAGGCACTTTTTATGCATTCATAACCATACATTCACACACATATATACATATATATTCGCACATACATATTTATATTATATTTTATACATACATATACATATGTATTAAGTTTATACACATCATTGATACATTATCACATTTTACATTTATAAATACATATTAGTTAATATTATGCATCTTTTTTGGGTGATACCGTGTATGTTGGATTTGATCCGACGTTTCGGCTACCATTGCAGGAGCCATCTCAGGGAAAACTGTGTGTTCTATAGAGAAATGTATGTGTTTATGTACTAGTAATTTGTACTGTGTCACAGTCAGCAGTAGGCACATTTCTAGTTTTGTAGGAAAGAATAATTATGTTTATTTACTAGTAATTTGTACCGTGTCGCAGTCGGCAGTAGGCACATTTCTATTCGTTTTTGTCATATGTAGTGCTGGGAACCATGTTGAATTTAATTTAAGCCCGTCGTCATTGTTTATATTATTTGGATGTCTGAGTATTTCAATTGCCTCTTTTATTATTCGTGCATTATAATTACTAGGTTTATGTAGAATTTTTGGTTCAAAGGCGAAAAAATGTTCTGTGTCTATAAAGTCTTCCGCTATTGCGGATTTGTCTGGGTGCCCAAGTTTACACGCTCTTTTGTGTTCGTAAATTCTCTTCTTTGCTGTGCGCCCTGTTTGTCGTCGGATCAAATCCAACATACACGGTATCACCCAAAAAAGATACATAATATTGATAACAGTGACCGTGAAAACCTTCGCACCTATTTACATATTAGTCATTTACCAGTTAGTCCACATTATTAGTAAACTTTACTTCTTTTTGGTAGCGTTCATATTTTTTTTATACTTCACTCTATGCCTTGGTTGCCAGTTTCGCGCCCTTAATAAATTGATCTTTTGGTTTTTGGATTCTTTCTTTAATTTTGTTCAAACGGTTTATTTATTTAAATTGAAGTACTGTCGTATTTAAGCTGTACTAATTTTTTCCACATTAAAATTAGTGTCCTAGTTGTTAATCCTTATCCATTAATGATTTTTTCAACCTTTATTAAAACAATTTCAGTAACCTATTACTTTTTTTTATTTTAAGGAATTATAAGATTCAAATTTATTGTTTTCAATGTTTGAAATATTTATTTAAAAACCAAAATGTATTTACAAGTAATTCAAATAGATCAAGTTAAAAAAAGAATCGTGTGCTAGAAATACCAAATTGTAAAACGAGGCTAGCACAGAGACATGCATATTTTATAGGCCCAATTTTTTTAAATTCTTTTTTTACTGATAATATTTCATTGATCCGAAACTTTCAAAATTGTTTTTCTTTTAAAAAACACGCACTATCCTGGATTTAAACTAAAGATATTAACGCTTCTTTACTATCATAAATAATATATTTTGTTGCCCTTTAATAATAAAGAATATTTTAATGTTTTTTTTATATTTTTTATTTCGTTTTTAATTACTATAAAATAAAAAGGTACCTTCTAATCTTATTCAGAATATTTTCTTTTCTCTTTCTTATTTTATACAAAAATAAAATACCAGTCTACTTATTATAGGAGCAAAAAATCATAAACATTTCTTGTATACCCACGAACAGGCCATGCTTTAATGGGATTTCTTTGTTTACTATTTTTACTGTTAATATGTATTTTAGTGCTTTGTAATTACAATAATAAATAAAAAAGGATAATTATCCTATTTTTTTTTAATACTCTGTTTAACCTATTATGTATATTGTAAACAAAAAACAAAAAAATATTTAATAATAAAAAATAAAAAAAAATGTTAGCAAGTAAAATTGAAAAACTGCGCAGCAAATAAACTTATCCACAGGAATGCTCCTAGTACGCAATTGGCCCATGCGCAGTAATAATTGCAGTTATAATGAATAAACTCTCATACATTGTAGGATCACTATAACTCATAATATTTTTAAGCTCTTAATAATATAACTTTATTTATTTCATAGCTAAATTTCATCAAAATTACACCCAAAATGGTAAGTAATAAAAAAATATCAGTAAGTTGGGTTTCCCATGTGTTTTTGGCTAAAAAAATAATACGTTTTTGACTGTTTTAGAACAGGGCAGAGGCGATTCCTTAGTATGTGCATAAGTGCAGTGCACTGCCAAGTAAAAATATGTGGAAATAAATTATTAATTTTATTGATAGTAAAACTTTTTAAGTAGGTAGAAAGAAACAGGGATTCGGTGCAATATTAAACACGTAAACACCATAATATTCAATACTAGCGCCAAAAGATCTAGCGAGATCGACCCTAGCGGACGATTTTCTCATCTTGTCTACGCATGCGCAATCGTCCCTGTGCATGTTCTGTTTTGCACATTTTCTTACCCTGAATTTGTATGAAATATGTAATTTCTCCTTAGATCGTCATTTGAGCGAGATAGACAACGCTTTATACCGGTGAATCGTACGTTAGAGGGAGAAGGTCATATACATACTCCGAGCATTGACAACGCATGCGCAGATTTGAAGTTTGTTTGCAATGTCACTTTGAACATGCGTAATAACATGATATTATTAAGAATTCAGTTGATTTAGTATCCAACAACGCGCGTATAATGTTAGGCGAATTTAGCGTTCCTTGTTCCGATGCGCGGATTGTCATCTGACATACTATTGCCCGTTTATCACGTCAGACCTGTCATATTGTTATAATATTATTGACCTTAATATATAAGTTTACAAAATGTAAAGAAATGCACTGCCCATATTTTCGGTCGGGAGCCGCCAGTGGAACAGGGTTATTACTCTAGGTAGACAGTCAAAGTAACTTTATATTTATTTATTTATTTAAACGCCCTATGGGCATTTACATTTATTAGTAATAAATTAAACTAACTTAACAATAGAATCATAATGTAAAGCGCCCTTGAGGTATTTTATTACGAAAATGGCGCTATATAAGTTATCCACAATAAATAAATAAAATAAATAAAATTCAAGTGTAGCAGTATAACATAAGTATATAAATTAAGTTAAAAGCAAGAATAACATAAGAAAGAATTAAAGAAAAAATAACAAGTTAAATAAGGAAATGTACCTGCACAGGTACATAGGTACATAGGTAAATAGGTATACAGTAAGATATTAAATAGATTTAGAAATATAAATAAACACATACACACACGCCCTTATGCATACATATTCACACACATATATTATATAGCCACCTTCAAGAAACGTTTTAAACATTACTATCCTCAGAATAATTAACTCCCTGTATCTTACTGATTTTTTTATATATATATATTTATCTCTTTTCTTTCCTTGGTTCCTCTAACTCTCTCCTTCCAACCATATAATCTGATTTCTCATTTCTCACGTATTAATATAAATAGCATAATGTACCCTTTTAAAGTTAAATATGCGAGCCTTATCTCCCAATTTAAAACAGCTAGAGTTTAAAATTAATTAATTTTTTTTATATATTTTTTTCATGCATGTTTTTAAGTATAAATTTTTGACGTACTCTTCCTTTGACCAGTTAGTTTTTTTGTTGGCAGGAAGCACTGAATAGATAAGTACACTCTGCGGCAGGAAGATATTGCTTTTATCAATAAGTCAGCCAAAGTACTTATTCTTTGTAGATGAAGTTTCAAATAATTAAAATACATACTAGTATATATACACATACATACACATAAATAAATATATTATTATAAAGATACCGAAAAAATAATAATGAATCATTCAGTAAAATTTAGTAAACAAAGAATAATATTAAGAAATTTTAGACAGATTGATTTATAGTCTTCAGAATATATAACCTATAATTATAAAAAGACAAACGAAATATATCAATTTTGCCATACTCGTTACCAGCCAGTGTAGTCTTAAGTATTGGTCAATTGAAATAATAATTATGACTGCCAGGAGATTAAAAAAGTAACGTTAGCTGCCAAGTATTTCGAACAGGTAATTTTAATGTTATAAATGTATGATCATTTTGCATGTAATAGGATAAATATATAAATTCAGTAACCCTATTAATGATGGTTTTTCCAATGAAATTATTAATCGTTGAATTTACATTTTCTATACTGGCAACTCATATAAGACTGTAATTACCCCGTTCCTTCTCAAATCCTCCCTATTTCAAATTCTTGTGCTTCTACCGTCCTGTGAGCAAGTCACACGTGAAAATTTGTCTCTCTGATAAATCTTTATCATATACTGCGTCAGCAAATTTCAAACAAAGTGAAGTTAGTGCTGTACAAACAGGCTAAATTGTTTATTATATATATACGGCCTAAGCCAATTACAACAGTTACATGAAGAAACATAAATGCAAGAAACTGAACAAAAAGAACATAAAACTATTTAGCAAAGACAAAAAAGGGCAAAACAATAATTGTAAACAATATATTCAAAAAAACGAAAGACCAAAAACTTTGAGCTAAACCATGCCAATCCAACTTCATCCCACACTGTTTAGTCTCGAAGAGATCTATGAAAAGCCGGAAGATCTGTTCCAAAAAATTCCAAGTCGCGTGATGAATTGACTAATCTACACATTTTGGACATTGGGGCATAAAAACCAAAGTTGCTCTTAGAAGATTTTATAAATAGCAGATTTTGACTTCTGCAAAAAAAATAATAAATAATAATAAATAAATAAATAAATATTCCGTTCCTACCTAAACCCTTTCCTATTTCAAATTGTTGTTCTTCTACCGTCCTGTGAGCAAGTCATATTTTTAACAGTGATCTCTGATACCTTATCATATCCTGCATCTTCATACTTCTGACAAATTGAAACTAGTGTTGTAACATACATTTCAACATCATCTACACGATATCGGTATCCGCGGAACATCAAAAGAGAAGTGCTTCATTAAAGAAACAAACTGAAAGACTTAAAAGTGAGTAAACAATTTCTATACAGTCCACATTCTAATTCCCGCTGTTTTCAGTGTACAATGCCTAGAAGGTATTGAGCCGACCAAACAGGTCAAATATTTTATTTTGTTCCTTTTATATTTTTGTTTTTTTTAACTCGTTACCGGTTCCTCAGAAGGCGATTATGTAGCTCAGTTAACTTTTAGAATTTGCATCGTTCATCATGATTTTTTCAATGTTTTTGGTATGTGGTCTTTAATTTTGTAGAATAAGCAATGTTATGGTGCTGTTACTTTGGTAAGTCTGTCTATGTGTTTTGTTCATTTTAATTATTGTCTGTCTATAGTAAATCTTAAGTACGTCACGTGTTCTAACTCTTAAGGAGTTGCGTTGTTCATTTTTATATTCATGTATGGCCTTTTTTGTGTTATACAGTGTACTTTATTGCATTTTTTGCATTTAGTGTTGTGTGGTCTTTGTTTTGGGGTTCGAACAGTCAGTAGGGTCACAGTGAGTCACATCTTGCTGGAGGGTGTGATTATGTAAAATGCTACAAACGCCCAGTTGCAAAACTACTGACTAGTTAGTGTCCAGGTCGCGAACCCTAGGCAATGAGATAACACTCAACGGTGCGATCACAGCAGATAACGAAAGGATGAAAGGCGAGTTTCTGGCGCCTCCAAACCAGAACCAACCAGCTAAGGGAAGGTAACGCCGACAGAACAATCCACCAGACAAGGTAACAGGAAACCACTGTGGTCATCATTTCCCAGGAATCACTATGCCGAGTGTACCCAATAAGCAGTTATATTGGCTGCAGAATTAAAGAGTAGCGCAGGACTAAAATGCTTTCGCTGTAGTGATCGCCAAAGCCGGGGGAACCTGACAAGGTATCTTAAAAAAGAAGCCTTTGTTTATCCATTTTAAAAATTGCTGTATATTTTTGTTGATGTAGATTTTTAATTATTAAAAAAAATAGATATTTATAAAGATACATTTTACAAAAAAATAATAACGTATCCCAAACTCCATGAAGCCAAGAGCCATAGATTCATAGATTTATTCATTCTAATTTGTGTTTAGCGGTTTTAAAGTAGTTTTAAAGGTTCGAAAGTGAGTAAACTCATGTTCAGTAATAAACAATTATTTATAATGCACATAATGTTATAGATCGAGATGCTATAACAAGCCGGGCCAGTTCCTACGTAGCCCTGAATGGAGAAATAACTCATATTATTAAAGAAATTGTTACGCGTCAAATTGCTGAATGATGCAATATGCTCTGGGCACGAGTACTTATTAGTGATGGGACAGCTAATCTCTGCACGCAGTACCTACTTATCAACGTGTAATGTTACAACACTATCTTTCAGGTAACCCATAGATAAAAAAGTAGGTATACCGACTTACTTTCGCAACACTTTAAATACTGATTTTTATTTGAGAGTTGTTTACGAATCGAAAACATTTGTTAAGGATTCTGGTTTAAGTTAACAAGGGAGATTTACACAGTATGAAAATATTCTACAACTTACTTATTTCAAAACAGCTAAGTTAGTTCATTTCAGTTATATTCACAGGCATAGAATTAAGAATAGTCCAGATGGAGCGTAGAATCATATTTGAATACGTCGGACTGTGTTCAATAATTCCCCCACTATGCCTTACTTTCGCCGTGCGCGTCATAAAGTTATTACACAGAACAATGTATAAAACAAATGTGTAATATGTATAGATATATTGTTATTATATTTTTTTCATAATTTTGTAATAGAAAACTGTTATGTTAAATGTATTTATGTTAATGTTTATAAAAAGCATTTGTGCCGTGTACACACTAATAAATAAATAAGATAAATAATTAAATATATAATAACAATTCGTAGCGTAATATTATGTAATTAAATTTCAAAATTGCAATGTCTATTTTAAAAACTATTTTAAACGTCAACAATATTTTGAGTTTATCCTAATTTTTCTAACAAGGACTGGATTCCACCCCCCGGGGAGTTATTAGGATTAATATAACGACCATATCTCACTTGTTCGTCCTAAATTCGCCATTTGCCTCGTTCTTAGAAGCGTTTTAATTTATTTATTAAATTCAACTATAAACATCTCTCTCATTTATTTATTATTATTTATTTGGAAAAAAACAGTAGTATTTATTGCATACAGAAAATAAGTAAAAATAAAATGTAAAAACAGTCAATACAAATTTTCCACAGCGATGAAAGCTATTGATTGAAAGACATTATAGGTTTTTAAATAAAAGTAATTTAAACATTGAGAAATGTTAGGAATTCAGAAATTACAAATAAAGAATAGAATAAATTTAAGGAATAAGGAAAAAATACAAGTTACATTAAAATATTATAGAAAGTACAAAACCTAATTATGAATAAACGACGATCGTACATGTGTACTGACATCGTATAGCTAAACAGGCGTACTACCTATAAGGAATCTTCTACATTCTGTATAGGAGTCCAATTTTGTTATGTCTTACTCAATGCTATATCAATGATTTTGTCTATATTTTTGTACTTTTATACTGAATTAACAATACTTTGTATATTATTTTCGATTTCAATTTGTTTATTTTTACACATAAGATTCATGAATCTCCTTAAAACGCCAATCAATTATAATTCTATCATTCAAATAGACAATTTCATACCGAAAAACAAATTTATTGGCCAGCTGTTTTGTGTTTTAAATATTCTTAGTCGTCAAATATATTTTTGTTATATATGTTACAAATACAACTTGTGTTTTAAAGAATTTGGGTGTTGGCGTAGCTTAAAAATTAACCTTCCCTTACTGTCCCAAAAACATCCTCGCGTTACGGTGTTGTGTTATCGGTACACATGCAAAAATGGAAGTTTTTAAATAAAAAAAACATTCATTGGAAATTTATTCAAATATTTCTTTTGTAATTTAAATCTAATTGCTTAAAACATGAAAAAAACATTAACTCACTTTTGCAGCGCGAAGGACAAAATCACCTATTCTTCATAAGAAATGGTCTTTAAGAAATATATTTACCGTTGTTAAATGGACTAAATAAGTCCGCAAATAAATAAATTCGTAAGCCTAAACATAGAATTAAGAATAGTCCAGAAACCGCATACGCACATCAAACAGAAGGCGACTAAACTACTCATAAATAAGTAGGTGTACGTGTTGACCCATTAGTTTCTTTGTAGACGTCGCTCAGTACGCAACTCCTGATTTGAATTCAACTATGCCGTGTTGTGTACTTTTAAAGTGTAGAAATACTGCTAGGATCTTAAAGAAACGAGATGCAATCACATTTCATGTGTAGTTAGCAAACGAATGTGTATGTAGCCAATGCATAACTTAAAGATTGAATCATTTTTCCATCTGTCAGATTGTCGAAGAAGACAAAATGAACATTTCGTTAGTGTTGCCAGGGTAGTAAATTTTTTTATCCTACTTTGCTCATCTGATGAGTGAATTTATGAGAATTGGATCTCGGATTAAACAACTCTATCGTGGACATTTGACCGAAATTATTTTAAAAACATCAAATATTATTTAACATGATATAAATTAAATTTTATTATTTTTGTGGACATTGCAATTTTGAAATTTAATTACATAATATTACGCTACGAATTGTTATTATATATTTAATTATCTATTTTATTTATTTATTAGTGCGTTCACGACACAAATGCCTTTTATAAACATAAACATAAATACATTTAACATAAAAGTGTACTATTACAAAATTAAGAAATAATAATTATAATAACAATATATCTATATATATTACACAGTTGTTTTATACATTTTTCTTTAAAATAACTTTAGGATTTTAATACTTAACATACTTAGGTTAAAAAATAATTTAAAAATTAATAATAATAAAAATCAAGATAACGCGGTATATTCGAAATAGCAAAAATCATAAATCATCGATTTGTTAGTATTGTTGCAATGTGTATTGAATGCCCTAGGAATAATATCAACTGTCTCCTGATAAGAGCTCAGGGGTTCTCAACCGTTTTAAAAATAAAATTTAAAAAGAAACAAAATAATGAACCTTTTAAAAATTTAATGTTTATAAAAAATAAAAGAAATTTAAATTTTAAAAACTATAAAAATAACAAATATCTAGTCATACGTTTATAAATAAATATTATGAATGACACTAAAAAATAATATATATTACATCCCGCCACTTTTTGAACCATAGCCAATTAGAATTAGATAATCTAAATTCAAATTAGCCGCTCGTTTCAATTTCACTGTTTGTCATTTATTTCGAATGAAGTTTCATACAAAACACCGCTTCGAAAAAAAAAGATGAGAAATATCTCAATTATATTGACAAATATTTTAAAAGTATTAGCGTACTTTTTGAGTTGGAAGTTGATTAGCTAAGTCTAGAAGTTTACAGGGCCTATGATCTGTCACTGTTTATGTGATTGACGATAAGTGCAACATTTATTTAACATAACACATTATATACATATACAATATAAAGGTATACATTTAAGGGCGGGCATATTGAGAACATTCAGGCATCGGGACATATTTAAACTGCCTTTGTTTTCAAGTAATGCGACATACCACACATCTATGGCCCGCATATGTCGGGAATATAATACGCACAGCCGAAAAAACAAAATTATCACTTTTCATAATATTCTCCCAACATTTGTAAGTAATCTATTGGGTATAAATTTTAGTTAATAAGTCCACAAATACAATTTTTTTTTTAGTTTAAAGTTTACGTAAAAAAAAATATTTGCGTTCTTATGATTTACCTAAATATTATTTTTTTATGGCTATTTTCAACGAGTTGTAAATAACTTACTATTAGAAAATGAGAATCAAGTTAGGGTAGAGTGGGATTCGAACCACGGACTTTTGAGGTGTAAGTCCGAGACACTAGCCACGGGACCACAACCCGATCTTATTTTTCACTGTACAGTATACTGAATATATATTTTTTTTAATGTATAAATTTAAAAAAAAGCACACTAAATGTAATTTTATAATTAAAAATATACACGGTTTTTCAGGGCCAGACCGTGAAACTTCAGAGGAACATTCCTCAAGGTAAGCTTTAAAAAAAAATTCAAAATAAAATTTTCCAAAAAGTCATTTCATAAAAAAAAAAAAGAAAATTCTCATCTCAAAATGTAGTAAATCCTTAAGTTCTCGGACAAGCAGTCCCTTCACAAACCTTTACCCCTCTCCTACCAAGCCGCTTCCCTTGTCCGCGTCTGGTGCGTATAGCTTCGTAGGTCAAATACGTTTTTTGGGGTTTGCGGAAGGGACGCTAGTCCGAGAAATTAAAGATTTACTCCATTTTGAGATCACATTTAAAAAAAAAAAAAATTTTCGAATTTTTTTAAGTGGATTTTTTTTAAAGCATACTACGAGGAATGTTCCTCTAAAGTTTCGCGGTCTGAACCTGAAAAACCGTGTATATGCATCTGAAATTGTATCGATGAATACCTTAAAATCGTATGTTTTCTAAAATGTATCTTTTTAAAATAAAATATAAAAGAAATAATTTTTTCGCGAAATCGATCGTAACGCGCGTCGCCATGTATTCATTTTCTACGGTCAATATATAGTATTGTCCAATTGTCCTGTCCCGCGTAGTCGAAGCTGTTCATGGAGCGGGAAAATGATGATACTATTCTGGCTATTTTATTATCCTCGTGTGAACCCTGCTTCATTCTATATTTTGCCTATCATCAATAACTTAGAATAATTAATAAGGTTCCCATGTGATGGTTTTGGTGGGCTTAATTTCTATAGATTTAACATCCATGGCTTTTAAAGCTGACCTCACGAGGCTTTGGCTATCACGTACAAAATACGTGCTTTGTGCAAGTTATATACGATTATTTAACCCTTTGATCCCTGAACATAGATTTTCTAGAGTTTTAAAACTTTTTATATTTGTATTTTGTTATTTTTGGCAAAATTATTATTTACTTTCCTTGATTTTTGAAAAAAAAACTCCATATTTGAAAAAAATACTAGATAGATAACTAGGCTGTCTATCAATTGATTAATTCGTCAACATAGAACCTTGTTTACCCTTCACTATTCACTTGAGCACAACCCTGTTCATCTGCTAAAGAAAAGAAAAACACTTTAGAGAGTGGAATATTGATGTCTAAGGAATTACTTTAATTTTACTAATTTTGTCAGTCTCGTGGTGCAATGATCAGTGCGTTTGCCTACCATGCAAGAGGTCTTGGGTTCGATTCCCGACATGGTTGTATTTATTTATATAAATATTTATTTCACACTAGGAATTTCATAGTCCCTGGTACCTGTAGCGTAAGACTGATCATCTTACCACTATGCAACAAAAATGATCAAGATACGCTGAGATTGATGTACTAATGCAGTGCCCTATGCACCATTCGGTGCGGAAAGGGAATGATGAAGATAGATGTATGTTACTCAGATGCTAATTCTGAACTGCCTGATAAGTTGGAACGATTGGAGAATGTTTGTATACATTACGTCTTTAGTCTTTGCAAATTCAACCACTCAGCGACTTCCGCACGCAACTACACTGGTTCAGTATCAAGCATTGAAAAAGCATTCACATTATAACACTCCTTCATAATATTTTAAATAATCCCCCTTCGCCTGTTAATCAAAGAGAGCTCTCTCTATTTATTTATTTATTAATGAAATCAAACAGTCTTTATATAAAACAAGGTACAAAAGAATAATTTAAAAAAGTAAGACCAATTACAGATTTCACACTAATTTATTAATCACGACCAAGGGGTGTGTTCAGGGATCCTCATGTGGACCAAGTTTTTGGAACTACATTTTAGATGATGTCCTTCAGAAGGATTTAGGCCGTGGAGTCGAACTGACTGCATTTGCAGATGACCTCCTATTAATAGTTGTAGAAGACAAAATAAATGAACTCGTAAAGAAAACGGAAGATGCTCTAGAGATTATAACAAAATGGGGATTAAAGGCCAAACTAAATTTTGCTGAAGAAAAAACAAATGCAATGTTCATTTCTAGAAGAAAAGACCAGCAGCCCATCATCCACATGAATGGAGTCCGGTTGGAATTCGTCGATCATTTTAAAGTTTTAGGTATAACCATAGACCGCCACCTGAATTGGTCTAAACATATTGACAATGTTTGTAAAAAAGCTGCGGCTATTACAAACAAACTTGTTCAGGCCGCTAAACCAACATGGGGTGCATCACCGGAGGTAATGCAGCAAATGTACGTAGGAGCGGTCGAGCCCTTGATTACATATGCTTCAAGTGTGTGGGTAGATGCGGTAAATAAAAAATATAACAGGAAGAAATTGGACTCCATTCAGAGACAAATTGCCATCAGGTCTTGCAAGGGCTATAGAACAATCTCCTTGGTGTCTGCTTAGGTTCTTAGCGGCTTCATGCCACTCGACCTTAGAATCAAGGAGCTTGCAGAAGCTTATGAGGTCAAGAAGAGTCTCACTCTGCAAGACTTGCCAACTGACAGGTTTTATCAGGGAACCGGAAATTTTTTCTCCCTTCCTCATCCCGCGGAGCGATACCAGATAGACTATGGATTCAATGACCAAACGCTGCCTGACATGAAAGAGAACGAATTGAGGATCTTCACTGATGGCAGTCTTTTAAATGGCAAAGTAGGTGCAGCATTTGTACCCTACGATGGCGTAAGAGAACTGCCTGCCAGGAAGTTTAAACTCGATCACTTTTGCTCAGTATTTCAGGCTGAAATATACGCTATTAGAGAATCTATAGCTTACGCTTTAAAAAAACCGCCTAATAGATGGAAACATATAACGATTTTGACAGACTGTAAATCATGTATTCACGCGATTGCGGATCGTAATTCGGTGAACCCAATGGTCATGAGTATACGAACTGATATCCAGATATTAAAAAATCGATCGCAAAATGTGTACATTGGCTGGACTCGAGGACACTGCGGAATAATTGGCAATGAAAGAGCTGACGAAAAGGCTCGGGAAGCAACATTAAAAAAAACAGTTCCTGATTTTGCTGACTTCCCAATAAGTTTTGCTAAGAGAAAAATAAGAAGCAGAACTTTACAGCTCTGGAATGATCGCTATTTAGCAGAACCCACAGGAAAGGTAACAAAAATGTTTTTTCCATCTATTTACCATGCTTTTGAATTTAGGAAACTGCAGCGTGCAGGATACGAACTCACACACATCCTGACAGGACATGGCGGATTTATGAGTTATTTACACAGATTCAAAATATCTGAGATCAACACTTGCCCATGCGATGATGTTACTCTCCAAGATGTCTCCCATCTATTGATGCATTGCCCCTTTTTTAGTCTGCAGAGAATGCAACTGGAGGCGCGATGCAGAAGTCTAAATGAGGATTTACACGACGTGCATGTAGTGATTAGTCACAGGGACTTGTCAAGAGAGGTATCATTATACATGACAGATATAGTGAAGGCAATAAAAGGTATCAATGATAGCAGGACACCAAATGCCGAACACTGTTCAGGTGGATCGGAGGATCTGTTGACGAATGGCAACGGTCCGCCTTCTTCTGACGAGTTTTCTGTCCTTACCTCTTGAAACAGGTCACAGCCGAGACATCTTACTGATCCTTTTATAAAGTGACGAAATAAAGTTTTTCAGTAAAGTAAATATTTTTAAGTAAACAAGTTAATGGCTGTCGCTCTGAAGTGTATATTAACCTTGTACATTGCAAGCAAGGTATTGAATAATGCAACTTCATATATAAAAAAAAAAATGTATATATATATATAAATTGGTTCAATTTTATAGAAGAATTTAAGATTCTGTATAAATATACCTAGAATATGTTCATATACCTATTACTTATTTTCTGAAGCTGAACGGTTTTAGTAGGTGGAAAAAAATAACCTAAAGGCAATATTCCCGCCGTTATATGTATATTAAGGGGTAAATAAATCAATAAAATAAGCTTATAAAATAGTTGATAATTTTTAACGTCAAAGAACAGCAACACAAAAAAAATTGTTGAACATCAACATCAACCTTGCAAAAAAGAAAAGAACTTACCCGCTGTCGTAATTATAGTGTTGAAGTTTGTAAAGAAGTTGTAATTTCACACAGCCAAATGTGTGACAAGTCTTCGCAAAACAAGAAGTAATTTAAAAAAAAACATTTGTTTAAAATAGCGAAAGCTATTCAAAAACGTTCAAATATGTACTGACAGTAATTAGTTACATCATATGCATTCTCGCACAAGAGACATATAAGTTATTTCACACGATGAAAATCTTGAACCGTCAAGCAAAGGGTTAACTCAACTCGCACGAGAACTTTTGCAATGGTCAATTACTCAATCTCAGCGCCTTTGATGGGGACACACCACTTAAAATTTTTGATCCAGCATGGCCAGACATCGAAATCTCATTTTAAATCCAAACCCACAATGAAAGAATCATTTAAAGATTTACATTTTTTTACAAAGCTCTTCGTATTAGTATAATCTCTTGGCTCTTGCGTAAGTACTTCGGTCAATACATTACGAACTGGTTTTTTTTCTTCTTCTGATGAAGCCGACATCAGTGAAAGAGAATTATTAATATTACAAATAAAATTAGATAAATTGGATCGCCCATTTCTCACGCGACTTATTAATGATTAAAATTTAAAAAGTTAACATGTTTATTTGTGCAGTTTGAAGAAATGTTGGCAGAAGCGGGAGATTTAATTTTAGAACGAATTTTCACACGATTAAAACAAAATTTAATTTGAATAATGTGTTTTCACGTGAAAAATTACACGGTATTATTTTTAAAATTTTGAAATCAAAATAATGTTCACGACTTCACGACATTTTATTAATTTGGAATTTAAAAAAAATAAAAAATTTTAATAAGTGGTTCAAATACAAAATCTTGACACGATGCGAACGTTTTAATTTTAATTTTAAGGGGGCGATTACAGTGGAAAGTAAGCAGTCATATTTAAGTTTCTGTAAAGTAAAATAATTTTTTTCGTACAAAAATCAAATTTTCTTTTCGTAAATGTTTATATTTGTATGAAAATTTCATGTGTCATCGTCGAAAACTTAAATTGAACATGCTTAGAAAGATATTTCATAAAAATACTCAATTTATCATACATAAAATTAAATTTATCTTTATATACATTATCATCATCATTCTATTTCCACACCCAATGGTGCATAGGGAACTGCATTGAAATCGCTTAGAGATAAGTTTAAACAATCAATATGTTGACAGTCAGATATCAATATATTTATGAAAACTTGAAGTATGTACATAATGATTTTAGGAGAAACAGAAATTTCTATAGGTTCAACACTAGAAGTAAAGATATGCTAGTTGTGCCCACTACTAGACTGCAAAAAAATTATTATTCTTTTGCCTCAAACCGCCCACAATTCTCCAACAATGTACCTCTTGAAATTCGGGCCTGGCCAATTTTTTTAAAACATATTTTGTCAAGCACAGGCTGTCTGGAAAGTTCTACTATAGAGTCGAAGACTATTTGCAGGACAAGACAGGTTAGCATTAGATTCGTGTTTATTGATTTTAGTTTGTTGATTCAAATTGTGCTGTTGATTTAAATTTTTTATTTTGTTAGGTTAGGTTAGGTTTCCTAATTGCTGAATTATATTGTAAAGTTAAAATTTTATTGACGTTTAAAAGATATTCAATGAATCCTATGTATGTATCAAATATGAACAACTCCCTAGGGAGGAAGTCCAGCCAGTCTGCAAGCATTTGGACATACTCAAAACATTGTTGACTTTTATTTAAGTTTATTTTTGCAAGTCTTATCTCTCCATTAAAAAACAGTTTATTTTAAAATTAATTATCTATTTATTTAACACTTTATATGCAAATACAGTATAAATACATATAAGGGCGGGCATATTGCCCTAAGGCAATTTTTTCCTACCTACCCAAACCGTTCAGTTTGAGAAAATTTCAAGTACATAAACATATTGAATCTAATGATTTTATACAAAATTAAAAACAAAAATTAACTCAGAAAAATAAAAAAAATTAACACCATACTATGAAGAGTAGAGAGGAGATGGGAAGGAAAGAAGAAGGATAAAGGAACAACCTAAATATTTAGATAGTAACATTTCAATCTTGACTTGATAGTAGCTTATGTATAAATATTTTAATTTTTCATATATTTTCTTGTATTTAAAAAATAAATTTATGTATTATTATTTGTATATACATGTATATTCTGATATTTCCGGCTGTTAATTTATATCTGTTATTTATTGTTTTTATAAATGTAAATAATATTATATAAATTAGTATAAATATCATCTCCACCAACCAGCTACAGAAAGTGGCTTGGTGGGATTTTAGTTTTAGTAAAAATATAACAATAGAAATTTTGTAAAAATTGTAAAAATGCATAATTACATTAATTAAATAATAAGAAAATAAAAAAACTTAAATGTAAATAAAGAAGGGGCGGGACGTCTTGAACATTGTGGGTAGATTATTATAATTAGATTTTTTCATGTATTTATCTTTTGATATATACTTTATTTTTTGGCGCAAATTTTTGAACAACTCTTCTTTTGATTAGTCTGTTTTTTGGTTGGCAAGAAGAAATTAATCTCAGCAATAAGTCTGCAAAAGTATTTATTATTTGTATTTAAAGATTAAAATAAATAAAAATTTCAGTAAGCTGTGTATTTATGAATGTTCAATTTTATTTAACATTTATTAATATATTTTTCAAACATGTTTAATTTCGGGTTACGGATGACAGTACTTTTTGTGTAAATATTCTCACTTTCGTACAAAAAATCGATTTTACTTTAAAGATAATTTAAGATATCTCTCATAACTTTCCACTGTGGATGGTGCCCTGGCCTGGTTGAATTATTTTACAAATATGGACAACGTATGTTGGATCATATTGTTCCAAAAATATTTAATATATTGCCACTTGACATGAAAACATGTCAAAGTAAAAATAAAATTATGTTTTTATTACGTAAGTGGTTAGTAGACAGAACGTTCCTATATTGATTTATTATTTATGTAAAACTTTTTTTTTAACTATCATTGAATACGTTTTTGCTATTTTCTTAGGTTAACGTTTTCTTTCATTTCTTTCTTATTTTATTATTATTACTATTAGTTTTTACATATTTATTACAGCGATTTACAAGTAATTGTTTAAACAACAAATTAATTAAGTAGTAAAAGTAAACATATATATTTTTTATTTTTGCTGTTGGTTCATCTAAACTGCCTAACTAAGGATAGCTTCTCCGTTCTAAGGCAGTAAATTATGTATTTTATTATAATATAAAAAGGAATTAAAATTTAATCTTTACGTGTGCTTTTTCAGTCTTATTTACATTTTTTAGATCTTAATTTCAACAGGTACTTTTAAATTTCTTATAATTTTTTTTTTCCGTAGATATGAATCGAAATTTTTGATTTACTGTGTTTTATTTTTTATCTTGTTTTGATTACATTTATGAGCACACATAAGTGTAATTTTTTTCTTATATTTAAAATATATTTTAGTAAATTGCTATTCTTTAATTTTAATTGGATTATTTGACTCTATTTTCTTACTTCAAAAAAAATATATTTCTTTACACTATTTTTATCTGTTCATTATTTTATTTTATTTCATGTTCATTATTTCAAACGTATACAGTATTAAATCTGTACTCTTTTTATTTGATTATTAATGGAAACTAATGTCTGAGCACCCGATGACAAACTATTATTGAATACAATATTTGATTTTGTCCAAATGTTCGTAGACAAAAGAAAATCAACAAATGAAAGAATTGAAGAACTTTTAATGTTCAAACAAAGGCAAAATGGTGAATGTTACACAGTGTGTAAAGTGGCCACTTAAACCAGCCAATGACAGGTCATAAGCCCTGTAAATTCCTAGACTTCCATATTCCCTTATTTAAGGTATTCCCCATCCCTGTTTTAATTTGTAAATATTATTGAATAGTTTATCCGGACAAAATATATTTTAATACTTTGTTTTCTTTATTATGTATTAATATTGTAATAATGAACCTGGCTACCGCACCCGTCACACGAATCTATCTTTTTTCCATGTACCTACAGTTCGCACCAACTATGCACAGAACTCTCCTCTGATTCGCTTGACGCGTAATTATAATGTATTTTTCAGTAACATAGACATATTTAACTGCAGTAAACTCACTTTTAAAACCAAAATCAAAAAACTTTTATATGAAAAAAGTAAGTTTAAAAAAAAAAAAAATATTTTTTCATTATAAATTTAAGTTGTTTCTATTCACTCATATCACACACTATAACACATATAACACACACTTACCCTGTCCATAAACCTACCCTCACACCCACATACAATCTCACACATATTCACATACCTACCAAAACCACACTCTACTTTTTTACACACGCATCTTCACACAAAAAAAACTCGCACACATGCACTTCTATGAATGAATATCTAACTGAACTGGATTTTTATAATTGTATTTATGTGGAAAACTGATTTGGCTTTATTTTATGTTTTTTTATAATGTTGTGTATATTTTTTTGTATTGCTGTTGTTTTTCTGAATAAACAAAATTAAAATTAAAATGATTTAAATGTGAATATTTTATTGAATAAAGACTATAAAAAATATAAAAAATCCTACGCCATGGAGTCCACAAGTTCACATACCGAAGCGTGATTATATTTTGCCTACCTTTGAGCACCTGCGCTAGACGAGCTCGTTACTGAGAATTTTGCACTCTTACTTAGCTGGACCAGTATATTCAGTACACCAGCTAATTATAACACAACACAATGATTAGTATTCGAATTAAGAATGACGAAAACACCACAGAACAAAACACCAAGAACTGATATTAATCGACACGCACACAACACACAACTATAAAAATGGCCTATTTAGAATCCCAAATAATAAAAATTTGAAATCAAAAAGGTACATAAATAATTGGCGAAGAATTTTACAAACCAAAAAAGAATTATGTTTGACAATCAAACTCGAACCTCCATACTATATACAGGTTGTTCTTTAAACCCTGTCACATCCGAAACCCCGATGATCAGTATGAGCAAGTAGACATATTGGCACATTGAAATATTTTTTTACGACTAAAATCTAAAAAAATAAAATGTAGAAAAAAAAATAAACGGTTGCTTACTTCTGCAGGGATGAAAAGAGAAGGGGGAGGAGAGAGTCTGATACACCGTTAACCGCACGTTAAATATTTTATTTGAAAAAATTTTCTACTTTCTAAATATTTTTTAAATATGCCAATATGTCTTCTTGCCCATACTGATCATCGTGGTTTCGGATGTGACAGGGTTTCAAGAACACCCTGTATAAGTATTTATGGTTGAAAAATTAGAAGATTTATATAACTCGTTCATTTTCTGGCTAAAAAGACGTGTATATTTATTGCAACAGAGATGGAAAACATTTACAGGGCTCATGACGGGCTATTTTTTTTTATTTAAACGTCTTGTAGTCTTTTACATGTTTTAAATGTATTTAAATATAAAAAACAGGCATGCATTTTGCACAAAAAATCGAAATGATGTAATAAGAATAAGAAAGTTAAAAAAAACATAAAAACTAATCTTACATATGGTACATACATACTATATTTCAGTAGAGAGAACAGAAGTTTATTATTTCCCATCGGTTACATAAAAAAATTTTATAATTAGAAGAAGTTTGAATTTTTTCAATTAAAAATACAGATAGAAGTTAATAAAGGGTATACAATTAAAAATAATACAGTATCATTAATGTATTTAAAATTGGAGATAATAAATTGATACACTGCCGTCTAAAATTAAAAAATGTTATATTAAATATATTTATATCATTTCCGTATTCATAATGCAAAACATGCAACCACATGAATTTTCCTTTTAGGCGAGTGTGCACTGTAGTTTGTTGTAGATAAATTTATAAAGAAGAGTTTATTAATGGGATGGGAGATATTTCATCATCATTCCCTTTCCGCACCTAATCGTGCATAGGGCACTGCATTGGTTCACCAATCGCAGTGTATCTTGATCATTTTTGTTACATAAATGTAAGGTGATCAGTCTTACGCTTCATGTTCCAATCTAGGGACTATGAAATATTCTAATATAAAAAAAACCATTTTAAATAATATTTTATTTCAACCATGTCGGGAATCGAACCCCAGACATATTGCATGATAGACAAATGCGCTGACCATTACACCACGAGGCCGACCATAAATTACTTTATAGATATTTAGAGGGAGGATAAGAGGGAGATATTTAGCTCCTAAATACGCGCTATACAGCGCTATAAATGTGTTCATAATACCAGCCCTGGATTTAAGATTACGAAATTGAATTTTTGTACAAACTGAATATGCCGAACATTTTATAAGTAATTTAAAAAATAAATATTGTTTTTATAACTTACGCAAATATTTAAAAAAATTGAGGCCATTTTCAACGAGTTGTAAATACATTACTCAGTATAAGTCTCAGAGTAATAATGCGTAACCTAGAGAGAAGCCCAAACGTAGGAAACCATTCTATGACTATTGGGTATTAAGCTAGCTACAGTTTGCAGCAAAACAATGGGCCGTACTCAGGTCGAGAATAGGCTAACGGATATTAATGTGCCTTGTAATTACTTTTAAATATGTACCTGTGTATTTATCATTGCAGAGTTATTCCAATCTATTTTTTTATAATTCACCTTTATTTATTTTATAAAACTGAAAATACGTGTTTGTGTTTATTTTTTTATTTATTGACTCATTTTATTGACAATAAATTTATGTTATATTTATTGAGACATAAATCCCAACTCTATTGAACCAAAGTCCTGCGTTCAGTTCGTTTGTTTGTCCGTCACATCTCCGAAATAGCGAGTCATAGCGGCCTGAAATTTAGACACGTCATTTTGGGTGCGATTTCAAGGTTAACGTTGCTATTTTTGAGTAAAATTTGAATCGACCCCTACTCGATAAAAACTCAAACTTTATATGGATACCTAGTGCGGCCTGACATATTGCCTATAATCAACTGTCATTTCTAACAGTAAACATTCTTTAATTCACAAATTTATTTCCCAAATTGAGAAAAAATAGTATTTAAAGTAAATATGTTGATATAAGAAAAGTTTTTAAGCAACATAATACACGTGTCGGGACAATAAACGCTCCTACTGATGTGACCAAACATACTGCAATTCACCATAGTCGATTTTTATTTATTATAACGTATATATCCAAGTTATTTACAAATAAATCCAGGCACAGCTACAAAAGCATTCGATCAACCCGCTTTGTTTATGTTGTCTAATAAAACAAAATGGCAACCAAACAACCAACAAACCAACATCGGTTGATTCTATGAAGCATAGTGATGGGGCTTCTCTCTAGGTTATGCATTATTACTCTGAGGTATTAGTATATGAAAATCATGTCGGGGTAAAGAGATGGGTTTGAACCTCGTACCCCTGATCAGTGAGTCCGCAACACTAGCCACGGGTGTCAAACCCATTCCATTTTTAAATTTATTTCAACAGAGGGAAAACATTTTTGAGAAGAGAATATGGAAGTCTAGGCATTTACAGGGCTTATGACCTGTCATTGGCTGGTTTAAGTGGCCACTTTACACAATGTGTAACATTCACCATTCTGCCTATGTTTGAACATCCACATTTCCTCAACTCTTCCATCTGTTGACTTTTGTGAAGTAAAGGAGCTGAAACCTTAAGCATGTGGGTGAGATTCATCCGGCTGAACCAAATCACCAACTAGGCAACGCCTGAAAACAATTTTCCAATTTTTATTCTTCTTCTTTTACCAGGTAGTAATTCAACAATGTTTGATTATGTCCAAATGCTTGCAGACTGGCTGGACTTCCTCCCTACGGATTTGTTTTATTTAAATTTATTTCAACAGAGAGGGAAAACATTTTTGAGAAGGGAATATGGTGTAAATGACTAGACTTCCATATTCCCTTCTCAAAAATGTTTTCCTTCTCTGCTGAAATAAATTTAAATATGAACAACTCCCTAGGGAGGAAGTCCAGCTAGTCTGTAAGCATTTGGACATAATCAAACATTGTTGCCATTCCATTTTTTTTATAAATAAAAAATATTTAATTACTTTAGATGGAATAAAAATAAAAAGCAAAATTCATTCTGACGTATGTTCAAAGATCAATCATAACAACAGCAAAAAACGACCACAGTCAAGTTCAGCGCAGTGGTCAAGGCGATCCGACCTCGTGATGTAAGATCTGTGCTTATACGGACTTCTGGTTCACCTGATATGTCTCGGATGCCCTCATATGGCGCTTTGGAGCCTCCTAACTAAATGGCCTACTGCCTGTTGTCTGTGGCGGGCTGGTCGCCGGCATCAGCAGGTCCCGAGCACATGGCGACCGGCACCCAAAATGGACCGACGTGTCGACACCGGTAACTGGATTGACACGTGTTTGCATTGACACGTGCTTGTAAAGACGTGACGTCATATACGAGTGCCAATAACTAGTGTTATCAACTTAGAAGTATCTGTTCGAAATACTCGGCAGCTAAGGTTATTTTTTTAATCTCCTGGCAGTCACAATTATTATTACAATTCACCAATACCTAGACTACACTGGCTAGCGGCTAGGTAACGAGTATGGTGAAGTTGATATATTTTGTCTGTCTTTATATAAATATAGGTTAATTATTAAAAAGGTTATAAATTAGTTTGTAAAAAAATTCTTAATATTGTTTTTTATTTACTATTTTTTTTCTCATGTATCCCTATAATAATGTAAAAACTTATATGTATGTATATGTATATGTATGTGCATGTATGTGTATGTGTATGCATATATATGTACATGCATGTATGTTTATGTATCTGTGTATATATGCATATGCATGTGTATGTTTGTGTGTATTTTTCTATGTACCCATATACCTATGTTGGTACATTTCCTTATTTTTACATATTATAGTATCTTTTAGTTTTTCTTATGTTATCTTTTATTTTAACTAAATTTACATTCTTATGTTTCACTGCTGCACTTGAATGTAATTTCTAATATATGTAAAAGCCCGTAGGGCGTGTAAATAAATAAATAAATAAATAAATAAAATAAATAATGAAATGAGAGTGATGCTTTTTCGAATATTTTTTTTAAGCTATGTATCATAAAAAAAGACAATTAAACTGTATTTCTGCGGACGAGACACAGACAAAGTAATTTGCTGGAGATGAGTTGCGGTGCGGTCCCGTGGGTAGTGTCACGGACGCTACAAATCTGAATGTCAGAGGTTCGAACCTACCGCAACTCAACCGCAACTTATTTTCCATAACTAAAATAAAATAGGGAATCGACTGGAGAACAGTTCGCCTTGTTGCGTAGTGGTTGATGCGTTCTCCTACCATTCCAGTAGTCCTGGGTTCGATTCAATTCCTAAGAGCTGTTAAAATTAATATATTATAACAGAGATAAATAAAATTTTAGAGAAGATAATATAGAAGTCTAGGCATCTACTGAACTTGTGACCTGTCATTGGCTGGTTTAAGTGGCCACTTTACACACAGTATAACATTTATCATTCTGCAAACATTTGAACATCTTTATTCCTTCAATTATTTTATCCATTGAAAATAGCCAATGAGAGA